>NC_084830.1:101651008-101951008 GCF_033115175.1 Lepus europaeus | reverse complement strand
CAGGTGTTTCCATGTGGAGTCAATTAGTGTTTACCAGTGCAAAATTAAATGTTCACTGAGAAAATAACATTCAAAACTAAAGTCTGTCGATAATCTCCGCAAAACAGATACACAGAGGCTGCAGGAATATCGGGCATTGAGTTAGCCAAAACACAACTGGATATTTCTGGTTTCATCCAGTCATATCCGGACAAAATAGGGTGGAATTCATATACAATGGACAGAAAAATCACAGTAAATATGGTTTTGGAGAAAAACAAAGTCTTTCCTTTAGGCAAGTGCATAAAATGTCATTTATACAAACAGAAATATCATGTTTGTTTGCCACAGTTCCTCTAACTTACTCCCTAGAAAATACAAATGTGTAGAGCTGGTGTCTCCATGTGGAATCAATTAGTGTTTCTAGGGTAGAAAATTAAATGTTCCCTGATAAAAACATTCAAAACAATAAAGTCCATTGATAATATCCAGAAAACACAAACACAGAGGCTTTCACAATATTTTGGATTGAGTTAGCCAACACAACTGGATATTTCTGGTTTCATCCAGTCATATCCAGACAAAGTGTTGGGGAATTCGTATGAAATGGACTGAGAAAATCACAATAAAAATGGTTTTGGAGAAAAGCAAAGTCTTTTCGTTCGGCAAGTGCATAAATTGTCATCTGTACAAACAGAAATATCATGTTTGTTTGCCACAGTTCCTCTAGCTTTCTCGCTAGAAAATACGAATGTGTAGAGCCGGTGTCTCCTTGTAGAACCAATTAGAGTGTCCAAGAACAAAATTAAATGTTCCCTGAGAAAAAACATTCCAAAAAATAAAGTCTTTTGATAATATCCGGAAAACTGACACACAGAGGCTGTAGCAATATCTGGGCTTGAGTTACGCAAAACACAACCGGATATTTCTGCTTTCATCAAGTCATATCTGCACAAAGTGGTGTGGAAATCCTATGCAATGGACCAAGAAAATCACAGTAAAAATGGTTTTGGAGAAAAGCAAAGTCATTTTGTTAGGCAAGTGCATAAAATGTCATCTACACAAACAGAAATATCATGTTTGTTTGCCACAGTTCCTCTAGCTTTCTCCCTAGAAAATACGAATGTGTAGAGCTGGTGTCTCCATATGTAACCAATTATTGTTTCTACTCTACAAAATTAAATGTTCCCTCATAAAAAACATTCAAAACAATAAAGTCTTTAGATAATATCCGGAAAACTCAAACACAGAGGCTGTAGCAATATCTGGGATTGAGTTAGCCAAAACACAGCTGGATATTTCTGGTTTCATCCAGTCATCTCCTGACAAAGTGGTGTGGAATGCGTATGCAATGGACCGAGAAAACCACAGCAAAAATGCTTTTGGAGAAAAGCAAAGTCTTTTCGTTAGGCAAGTGCATAAAATATCATCTGTACAAACAGAAATATCATGTTTGTTTGCCGCACTTCCTCTAGCTTTCTCCCTAGAAAATAAGAAAGTATAGAACTGGAGTCTCCATGTGGAATCAACTAGTGTTTCCCAGCAGAAAATTAAATATTCCCTGATATAAAACATTAAAAACAATAAAGTCCGTTGATAATATCTGGAAAACGCAAACAAAGAGGCTGTAGCAATATCTGGGATTGAGTTACGCAAAACACAACCGGGAATTTCTGGTTTCATCCAGTCATATCTGGACAAAGTGGTGTGGAAATCGTATGCAATGGACCGAGAAAAGCACAGTAAAAATGGTTTTGGAGAAAAGCAAAGTCATTTTGTTAGGCAAGTGCATAAAATGTCATCTATACAAACAGAAATATCATGTTTGTTTGCCGCATTTCCTCTAGCTTTCTCCCTAGAAAATACGAATGTGTAGAGCAGGTGTTTCCATGTGGAGTCAATTAGTGTTTCCCAGTGCAAAATTAAATGTTCACTGAGAAAATAACATTCAAAACTAAAGTCTGTCGATAATCTCCGCAAAACAGATACACAGAGGCTGCAGGAATATCGGGCATTGAGTTAGCCAAAACACAACTGGATATTTCTGGTTTCATCCAGTCATATCCGGACAAAATTGGGTGGAATTCATATACAATGGACAGAAAAATCACAGTAAATATGGTTTTGGAGAAAAACAAAGTCTTTCCTTTAGGCAAGTGCATAAAATGTCATTTATACAAACAGAAATATCATGTTTGTTTGCCACAGTTCCTCTAACTTACTCCCTAGAAAATACAAATGTGTAGAGCTGGTGTCTCCATGTGGAATCAATTAGTGTTTCTAGGGTAGAAAATTAAATGTTCCCTGATAAAAACATTCAAAACAATAAAGTCCATTGATAATATCCAGAAAACACAAACACAGAGGCTTTCACAATATTTTGGATTGAGTTAGCCAACACAACTGGATATTTCTGGTTTCATCCAGTCATATCCAGACAAAGTGTTGGGGAATTCGTATGAAATGGACTGAGAAAATCACAATAAAAATGGTTTTGGAGAAAAGCAAAGTCTTTTCGTTCGGCAAGTGCATAAATTGTCATCTGTACAAACAGAAATATCATGTTTGTTTGCCACAGTTCCTCTAGCTTTCTCGCTAGAAAATACGAATGTGTAGAGCCGGTGTCTCCTTGTAGAACCAATTAGAGTGTCCAAGAACAAAATTAAATGTTCCCTGAGAAAAAACATTCCAAAAAATAAAGTCTTTTGATAATATCCGGAAAACTGACACACAGAGGCTGTAGCAATATCTGGGCTTGAGTTACGCAAAACACAACCGGATATTTCTGCTTTCATCAAGTCATATCTGCACAAAGTGGTGTGGAAATCCTATGCAATGGACCAAGAAAATCACAGTAAAAATGGTTTTGGAGAAAAGCAAAGTCATTTTGTTAGGCAAGTGCATAAAATGTCATCTACACAAACAGAAATATCATGTTTGTTTGCCACAGTTCCTCTAGCTTTCTCCCTAGAAAATACGAATGTGTAGAGCTGGTGTCTCCATATGTAACCAATTATTGTTTCTACTCTACAAAATTAAATGTTCCCTCATAAAAAACATTCAAAACAATAAAGTCTTTAGATAATATCCGGAAAACTCAAACACAGAGGCTGTAGCAATATCTGGGATTGAGTTAGCCAAAACACAGCTGGATATTTCTGGTTTCATCCAGTCATCTCCTGACAAAGTGGTGTGGAATGCGTATGCAATGGACCGAGAAAACCACAGCAAAAATGCTTTTGGAGAAAAGCAAAGTCTTTTCGTTAGGCAAGTGCATAAAATATCATCTGTACAAACAGAAATATCATGTTTGTTTGCCGCACTTCCTCTAGCTTTCTCCCTAGAAAATAAGAAAGTATAGAACTGGAGTCTCCATGTGGAATCAACTAGTGTTTCCCAGCAGAAAATTAAATATTCCCTGATATAAAACATTAAAAACAATAAAGTCCGTTGATAATATCTGGAAAACGCAAACAAAGAGGCTGTAGCAATATCTGGGATTGAGTTACGCAAAACACAATCGGGAATTTCTGGTTTCATCCAGTCATATCTGGACAAAGTGGTGTGGAAATCGTATGCAATGGACCGAGAAAAGCACAGTAAAAATGGTTTTGGAGAAAAGCAAAGTCATTTTGTTAGGCAAGTGCATAAAATGTCATCTATACAAACAGAAATATCATGTTTGTTTGCCGCATTTCCTCTAGCTTTCTCCCTAGAAAATACGAATGTGTAGAGCAGGTGTTTCCATGTGGAGTCAATTAGTGTTTACCAGTGCAAAATTAAATGTTCACTGAGAAAATAACATTCAAAACTAAAGTCTGTCGATAATCTCCGCAAAACAGATACACAGAGGCTGCAGGAATATCGGGCATTGAGTTAGCCAAAACACAACTGGATATTTCTGGTTTCATCCAGTCATATCCGGACAAAATAGGGTGGAATTCATATACAATGGACAGAAAAATCACAGTAAATATGGTTTTGGAGAAAAACAAAGTCTTTCCTTTAGGCAAGTGCATAAAATGTCATTTATACAAACAGAAATATCATGTTTGTTTGCCACAGTTCCTCTAACTTACTCCCTAGAAAATACAAATGTGTAGAGCTGGTGTCTCCATGTGGAATCAATTAGTGTTTCTAGGGTAGAAAATTAAATGTTCCCTGATAAAAACATTCAAAACAATAAAGTCCATTGATAATATCCAGAAAACACAAACACAGAGGCTTTCACAATATTTTGGATTGAGTTAGCCAACACAACTGGATATTTCTGGTTTCATCCAGTCATATCCAGACAAAGTGTTGGGGAATTCGTATGAAATGGACTGAGAAAATCACAATAAAAATGGTTTTGGAGAAAAGCAAAGTCTTTTCGTTCGGCAAGTGCATAAATTGTCATCTGTACAAACAGAAATATCATGTTTGTTTGCCACAGTTCCTCTAGCTTTCTCGCTAGAAAATACGAATGTGTAGAGCCGGTGTCTCCTTGTAGAACCAATTAGAGTGTCCAAGAACAAAATTAAATGTTCCCTGAGAAAAAACATTCCAAAAAATAAAGTCTTTTGATAATATCCGGAAAACTGACACACAGAGGCTGTAGCAATATCTGGGCTTGAGTTACGCAAAACACAACCGGATATTTCTGCTTTCATCAAGTCATATCTGCACAAAGTGGTGTGGAAATCCTATGCAATGGACCAAGAAAATCACAGTAAAAATGGTTTTGGAGAAAAGCAAAGTCATTTTGTTAGGCAAGTGCATAAAATGTCATCTACACAAACAGAAATATCATGTTTGTTTGCCACAGTTCCTCTAGCTTTCTCCCTAGAAAATACGAATGTGTAGAGCTGGTGTCTCCATATGTAACCAATTATTGTTTCTACTCTACAAAATTAAATGTTCCCTCATAAAAAACATTCAAAACAATAAAGTCTTTAGATAATATCCGGAAAACTCAAACACAGAGGCTGTAGCAATATCTGGGATTGAGTTAGCCAAAACACAGCTGGATATTTCTGGTTTCATCCAGTCATCTCCTGACAAAGTGGTGTGGAATGCGTATGCAATGGACCGAGAAAACCACAGCAAAAATGCTTTTGGAGAAAAGCAAAGTCTTTTCGTTAGGCAAGTGCATAAAATATCATCTGTACAAACAGAAATATCATGTTTGTTTGCCGCACTTCCTCTAGCTTTCTCCCTAGAAAATAAGAAAGTATAGAACTGGAGTCTCCATGTGGAATCAACTAGTGTTTCCCAGCAGAAAATTAAATATTCCCTGATATAAAACATTAAAAACAATAAAGTCCGTTGATAATATCTGGAAAACGCAAACAAAGAGGCTGTAGCAATATCTGGGATTGAGTTACGCAAAACACAACCGGGAATTTCTGGTTTCATCCAGTCATATCTGGACAAAGTGGTGTGGAAATCGTATGCAATGGACCGAGAAAAGCACAGTAAAAATGGTTTTGGAGAAAAGCAAAGTCATTTTGTTAGGCAAGTGCATAAAATGTCATCTATACAAACAGAAATATCATGTTTGTTTGCCGCATTTCCTCTAGCTTTCTCCCTAGAAAATACGAATGTGTAGAGCAGGTGTTTCCATGTGGAGTCAATTAGTGTTTACCAGTGCAAAATTAAATGTTCACTGAGAAAATAACATTCAAAACTAAAGTCTGTCGATAATCTCCACAAAACAGATACACAGAGGCTGCAGGAATATCGGGCATTGAGTTAGCCAAAACACAACTGGATATTTCTGGTTTCATCCAGTCATATCCGGACAAAATAGGGTGGAATTCATATACAATGGACAGAAAAATCACAGTAAATATGGTTTTGGAGAAAAACAAAGTCTTTCCTTTAGGCAAGTGCATAAAATGTCATTTATACAAACAGAAATATCATGTTTGTTTGCCACAGTTCCTCTAACTTACTCCCTAGAAAATACAAATGTGTAGAGCTGGTGTCTCCATGTGGAATCAATTAGTGTTTCTAGGGTAGAAAATTAAATGTTCCCTGATAAAAACATTCAAAACAATAAAGTCCATTGATAATATCCAGAAAACACAAACACAGAGGCTTTCACAATATTTTGGATTGAGTTAGCCAACACAACTGGATATTTCTGGTTTCATCCAGTCGTATCCAGACAAAGTGTTGGGGAATTCGTATGAAATGGACTGAGAAAATCACAATAAAAATGGTTTTGGAGAAAAGCAAAGTCTTTTCGTTCGGCAAGTGCATAAATTGTCATCTGTACAAACAGAAATATCATGTTTGTTTGCCACAGTTCCTCTAGCTTTCTCGCTAGAAAATACGAATGTGTAGAGCTGGTGTCTCCTTGTAGAACCAATTAGAGTGTCCAAGAACAAAATTAAATGTTCCCTGAGAAAAAACATTCCAAAAAATAAAGTCTTTTGATAATATCCGGAAAACTGACACACAGAGGCTGTAGCAATATCTGGGCTTGAGTTACGCAAAACACAACCGGATATTTCTGCTTTCATCAAGTCATATCTGCACAAAGTGGTGTGGAAATCCTATGCAATGGACCAAGAAAATCACAGTAAAAATGGTTTTGGAGAAAAGCAAAGTCATTTTGTTAGGCAAGTGCATAAAATGTCATCTACACAAACAGAAATATCATGTTTGTTTGCCACAGTTCCTCTAGCTTTCTCCCTAGAAAATACGAATGTGTAGAGCTGGTGTCTCCATATGTAACCAATTATTGTTTCTACTCTACAAAATTAAATGTTCCCTCATAAAAAACATTCAAAACAATAAAGTCTTTAGATAATATCCGGAAAACTCAAACACAGAGGCTGTAGCAATATCTGGGATTGAGTTAGCCAAAACACAGCTGGATATTTCTGGTTTCATCCAGTCATCTCCTGACAAAGTGGTGTGGAATGCGTATGCAATGGACCGAGAAAACCACAGCAAAAATGCTTTTGGAGAAAAGCAAAGTCTTTTCGTTAGGCAAGTGCATAAAATATCATCTGTACAAACAGAAATATCATGTTTGTTTGCCGCACTTCCTCTAGCTTTCTCCCTAGAAAATAAGAAAGTATAGAACTGGAGTCTCCATGTGGAATCAACTAGTGTTTCCCAGCAGAAAATTAAATATTCCCTGATATAAAACATTAAAAACAATAAAGTCCGTTGATAATATCTGGAAAACGCAAACAAAGAGGCTGTAGCAATATCTGGGATTGAGTTACGCAAAACACAACCGGGAATTTCTGGTTTCATCCAGTCATATCTGGACAAAGTGGTGTGGAAATTCTATGCAATGGACCGAGAAAAGCACAGTAAAAATGGTTTTGGAGAAAAGCAAAGTCATTTTGTTAGGCAAGTGCATAAAATGTCATCTATACAAACAGAAATATCATGTTTGTTTTTCGCATTTCCTCTAGCTTTCTCCCTAGAAAATACGAATGTGTAGAGCAGGTGTTTCCATGTGGAGTCAATTAGTGTTTCCCAGTGCAAAATTAAATGTTCACTGATAAAATAACATTCAAAACTAAAGTCTGTCGATAATCTCCGCAAAACAGATACACAGAGGCTGCAGGAATATCGGGCATTGAGTTAGCCAAAACACAACTGGATATTTCTGGTTTCATCCAGTCATATCCGGACAAAATAGGGTGGAATTCATATACAATGGACAGAAAAATCACAGTAAATATGGTTTTGGAGAAAAACAAAGTCTTTCCTTTAGGCAAGTGCATAAAATGTCATTTATACAAACAGAAATATCATGTTTGTTTGCCACAGTTCCTCTAACTTACTCCCTAGAAAATACAAATGTGTAGAGCTGGTGTCTCCATGTGGAATCAATTAGTGTTTCTAGGGTAGAAAATTAAATGTTCCCTGATAAAAACATTCAAAACAATAAAGTCCATTGATAATATCCAGAAAACACAAACACAGAGGCTTTCACAATATTTTGGATTGAGTTAGCCAACACAACTGGATATTTCTGGTTTCATCCAGTCATATCCAGACAAAGTGTTGGGGAATTCGTATGAAATGGACTGAGAAAATCACAATAAAAATGGTTTTGGAGAAAAGCAAAGTCTTTTCGTTCGGCAAGTGCATAAATTGTCATCTGTACAAACAGAAATATCATGTTTGTTTGCCACAGTTCCTCTAGCTTTCTCGCTAGAAAATACGAATGTGTAGAGCCGGTGTCTCCTTGTAGAACCAATTAGAGTGTCCAAGAACAAAATTAAATGTTCCCTGAGAAAAAACATTCCAAAAAATAAAGTCTTTTGATAATATCCGGAAAACTGACACACAGAGGCTGTAGCAATATCTGGGCTTGAGTTACGCAAAACACAACCGGATATTTCTGCTTTCATCAAGTCATATCTGCACAAAGTGGTGTGGAAATCCTATGCAATGGACCAAGAAAATCACAGTAAAAATGGTTTTGGAGAAAAGCAAAGTCATTTTGTTAGGCAAGTGCATAAAATGTCATCTACACAAACAGAAATATCATGTTTGTTTGCCACAGTTCCTCTAGCTTTCTCCCTAGAAAATACGAATGTGTAGAGCTGGTGTCTCCATATGTAACCAATTATTGTTTCTACTCTACAAAATTAAATGTTCCCTCATAAAAAACATTCAAAACAATAAAGTCTTTAGATAATATCCGGAAAACTCAAACACAGAGGCTGTAGCAATATCTGGGATTGAGTTAGCCAAAACACAGCTGGATATTTCTGGTTTCATCCAGTCATCTCCTGACAAAGTGGTGTGGAATGCGTATGCAATGGACCGAGAAAACCACAGCAAAAATGCTTTTGGAGAAAAGCAAAGTCTTTTCGTTAGGCAAGTGCATAAAATATCATCTGTACAAACAGAAATATCATGTTTGTTTGCCGCACTTCCTCTAGCTTTCTCCCTAGAAAATAAGAAAGTATAGAACTGGAGTCTCCATGTGGAATCAACTAGTGTTTCCCAGCAGAAAATTAAATATTCCCTGATATAAAACATTAAAAACAATAAAGTCCGTTGATAATATCTGGAAAACGCAAACAAAGAGGCTGTAGCAATATCTGGGATTGAGTTACGCAAAACACAACCGGGAATTTCTGGTTTCATCCAGTCATATCTGGACAAAGTGGTGTGGAAATCGTATGCAATGGACCGAGAAAAGCACAGTAAAAATGGTTTTGGAGAAAAGCAAAGTCATTTTGTTAGGCAAGTGCATAAAATGTCATCTATACAAACAGAAATATCATGTTTGTTTGCCGCATTTCCTCTAGCTTTCTCCCTAGAAAATACGAATGTGTAGAGCAGGTGTTTCCATGTGGAGTCAATTAGTGTTTACCAGTGCAAAATTAAATGTTCACTGAGAAAATAACATTCAAAACTAAAGTCTGTCGATAATCTCCACAAAACAGATACACAGAGGCTGCAGGAATATCGGGCATTGAGTTAGCCAAAACACAACTGGATATTTCTGGTTTCATCCAGTCATATCCGGACAAAATAGGGTGGAATTCATATACAATGGACAGAAAAATCACAGTAAATATGGTTTTGGAGAAAAACAAAGTCTTTCCTTTAGGCAAGTGCATAAAATGTCATTTATACAAACAGAAATATCATGTTTGTTTGCCACAGTTCCTCTAACTTACTCCCTAGAAAATACAAATGTGTAGAGCTGGTGTCTCCATGTGGAATCAATTAGTGTTTCTAGGGTAGAAAATTAAATGTTCCCTGATAAAAACATTCAAAACAATAAAGTCCATTGATAATATCCAGAAAACACAAACACAGAGGCTTTCACAATATTTTGGATTGAGTTAGCCAACACAACTGGATATTTCTGGTTTCATCCAGTCGTATCCAGACAAAGTGTTGGGGAATTCGTATGAAATGGACTGAGAAAATCACAATAAAAATGGTTTTGGAGAAAAGCAAAGTCTTTTCGTTCGGCAAGTGCATAAATTGTCATCTGTACAAACAGAAATATCATGTTTGTTTGCCACAGTTCCTCTAGCTTTCTCGCTAGAAAATACGAATGTGTAGAGCTGGTGTCTCCTTGTAGAACCAATTAGAGTGTCCAAGAACAAAATTAAATGTTCCCTGAGAAAAAACATTCCAAAAAATAAAGTCTTTTGATAATATCCGGAAAACTGACACACAGAGGCTGTAGCAATATCTGGGCTTGAGTTACGCAAAACACAACCGGATATTTCTGCTTTCATCAAGTCATATCTGCACAAAGTGGTGTGGAAATCCTATGCAATGGACCAAGAAAATCACAGTAAAAATGGTTTTGGAGAAAAGCAAAGTCATTTTGTTAGGCAAGTGCATAAAATGTCATCTACACAAACAGAAATATCATGTTTGTTTGCCACAGTTCCTCTAGCTTTCTCCCTAGAAAATACGAATGTGTAGAGCTGGTGTCTCCATATGTAACCAATTATTGTTTCTACTCTACAAAATTAAATGTTCCCTCATAAAAAACATTCAAAACAATAAAGTCTTTAGATAATATCCGGAAAACTCAAACACAGAGGCTGTAGCAATATCTGGGATTGAGTTAGCCAAAACACAGCTGGATATTTCTGGTTTCATCCAGTCATCTCCTGACAAAGTGGTGTGGAATGCGTATGCAATGGACCGAGAAAACCACAGCAAAAATGCTTTTGGAGAAAAGCAAAGTCTTTTCGTTAGGCAAGTGCATAAAATATCATCTGTACAAACAGAAATATCATGTTTGTTTGCCGCACTTCCTCTAGCTTTCTCCCTAGAAAATAAGAAAGTATAGAACTGGAGTCTCCATGTGGAATCAACTAGTGTTTCCCAGCAGAAAATTAAATATTCCCTGATATAAAACATTAAAAACAATAAAGTCCGTTGATAATATCTGGAAAACGCAAACAAAGAGGCTGTAGCAATATCTGGGATTGAGTTACGCAAAACACAACCGGGAATTTCTGGTTTCATCCAGTCATATCTGGACAAAGTGGTGTGGAAATTCTATGCAATGGACCGAGAAAAGCACAGTAAAAATGGTTTTGGAGAAAAGCAAAGTCATTTTGTTAGGCAAGTGCATAAAATGTCATCTATACAAACAGAAATATCATGTTTGTTTTTCGCATTTCCTCTAGCTTTCTCCCTAGAAAATACGAATGTGTAGAGCAGGTGTTTCCATGTGGAGTCAATTAGTGTTTCCCAGTGCAAAATTAAATGTTCACTGATAAAATAACATTCAAAACTAAAGTCTGTCGATAATCTCCGCAAAACAGATACACAGAGGCTGCAGGAATATCGGGCATTGAGTTAGCCAAAACACAACTGGATATTTCTGGTTTCATCCAGTCATATCCGGACAAAATAGGGTGGAATTCATATACAATGGACAGAAAAATCACAGTAAATATGGTTTTGGAGAAAAACAAAGTCTTTCCTTTAGGCAAGTGCATAAAATGTCATTTATACAAACAGAAATATCATGTTTGTTTGCCACAGTTCCTCTAACTTACTCCCTAGAAAATACAAATGTGTAGAGCTGGTGTCTCCATGTGGAATCAATTAGTGTTTCTAGGGTAGAAAATTAAATGTTCCCTGATAAAAACATTCAAAACAATAAAGTCCATTGATAATATCCAGAAAACACAAACACAGAGGCTTTCACAATATTTTGGATTGAGTTAGCCAACACAACTGGATATTTCTGGTTTCATCCAGTCATATCCAGACAAAGTGTTGGGGAATTCGTATGAAATGGACTGAGAAAATCACAATAAAAATGGTTTTGGAGAAAAGCAAAGTCTTTTCGTTCGGCAAGTGCATAAATTGTCATCTGTACAAACAGAAATATCATGTTTGATTGCCACAGTTCCTCTAGCTTTCTCGCTAGAAAATACGAATGTGTAGAGCCGGTGTCTCCTTGTAGAACCAATTAGAGTGTCCAAGAACAAAATTAAATGTTCCCTGAGAAAAAACATTCCAAAAAATAACGTCTTTTGATAATATCCGGAAAACTGACACACAGAGGCTGTAGCAATATCTGGGCTTGAGTTACGCAAAACACAACCGGATATTTCTGCTTTCATCAAGTCATATCTGCACAAAGTGGTGTGGAAATCCTATGCAATGGACCAAGAAAATCACAGTAAAAATGGTTTTGGAGAAAAGCAAAGTCATTTTGTTAGGCAAGTGCATAAAATGTCATCTACACAAACAGAAATATCATGTTTGTTTGCCACAGTTCCTCTAGCTTTCTCCCTAGAAAATACGAATGTGTAGAGCTGGTGTCTCCATATGTAACCAATTATTGTTTCTACTCTACAAAATTAAATGTTCCCTCATAAAAAACATTCAAAACAATAAAGTCTTTAGATAATATCCGGAATACTCAAACACAGAGGCTGTAGCAATATCTGGGATTGAGTTAGCCAAAACACAGCTGGATATTTCTGGTTTCATCCAGTCATCTCCTGACAAAGTGGTGTGGAATGCGTATGCAATGGACCGAGAAAACCACAGCAAAAATGCTTTTGGAGAAAAGCAAAGTCTTTTCGTTAGGCAAGTGCATAAAATATCATCTGTACAAACAGAAATATCATGTTTGTTTGCCGCACTTCCTCTAGCTTTCTCCCTAGAAAATAAGAAAGTATAGAACTGGAGTCTCCATGTGGAATCAACTAGTGTTTCCCAGCAGAAAATTAAATATTCCCTGATATAAAACATTAAAAACAATAAAGTCCGTTGATAATATCTGGAAAACGCAAACAAAGAGGCTGTAGCAATATCTGGGATTGAGTTACGCAAAACACAACCGGGAATTTCTGGTTTCATCCAGTCATATCTGGACAAAGTGGTGTGGAAATCGTATGCAATGGACCGAGAAAAGCACAGTAAAAATGGTTTTGGAGAAAAGCAAAGTCATTTTGTTAGGCAAGTGCATAAAATGTCATCTATACAAACAGAAATATCATGTTTGTTTGCCGCATTTCCTCTAGCTTTCTCCCTAGAAAATACGAATGTGTAGAGCAGGTGTTTCCATGTGGAGTCAATTAGTGTTTCCCAGTGCAAAATTAAATGTTCACTGAGAAAATAACATTCAAAACTAAAGTCTGTCGATAATCTCCGCAAAACAGATACACAGAGGCTGCAGGAATATCGGGCACTGAGTTAGCCAAAACACAACTGGATATTTCTGGTTTCATCCAGTCATATCCGGACAAAATAGGGTGGAATTCATATACAATGGACAGAAAAATCACAGTAAATATGGTTTTGGAGAAAAACAAAGTCTTTCCTTTAGGCAAGTGCATAAAATGTCATTTATACAAACAGAAATATCATGTTTGTTTGCCACAGTTCCTCTAACTTACTCCCTAGAAAATACAAATGTGTAGAGCTGGTGTCTCCATGTGGAATCAATTAGTGTTTCTAGGGTAGAAAATTAAATGTTCCCTGATAAAAACATTCAAAACAATAAAGTCCATTGATAATATCCAGAAAACACAAACACAGAGGCTTTCACAATATTTTGGATTGAGTTAGCCAACACAACTGGATATTTCTGGTTTCATCCAGTCATATCCAGACAAAGTGTTGGGGAATTCGTATGAAATGGACTGAGAAAATCACAATAAAAATGGTTTTGGAGAAAAGCAAAGTCTTTTCGTTCGGCAAGTGCATAAATTGTCATCTGTACAAACAGAAATATCATGTTTGTTTGCCACAGTTCCTCTAGCTTTCTCGCTAGAAAATACGAATGTGTAGAGCCGGTGTCTCCTTGTAGAACCAATTAGAGTGTCCAAGAACAAAATTAAATGTTCCCTGAGAAAAACATTCCAAAAAATAAAGTCTTTTGATAATATCCGGAAAACTGACACACAGAGGCTGTAGCAATATCTGGGCTTGAGTTACGCAAAACACAACCGGATATTTCTGCTTTCATCAAGTCATATCTGCACAAAGTGGTGTGGAAATCCTATGCAATGGACCAAGAAAATCACAGTAAAAAATGGTTTTGGAGAAAAGCAAAGTCATTTTGTTAGGCAAGTGCATAAAATGTCATCTACACAAACAGAAATATCATGTTTGTTTGCCACAGTTCCTCTAGCTTTCTCCCTAGAAAATACGAATGTGTAGAGCTGGTGTCTCCATATGTAACCAATTATTGTTTCTACTCTACAAAATTAAATGTTCCCTCATAAAAAACATTCAAAACAATAAAGTCTTTAGATAATATCCGGAAAACTCAAACACAGAGGCTGTAGCAATATCTGGGATTGAGTTAGCCAAAACACAGCTGGATATTTCTGGTTTCATCCAGTCATCTCCTGACAAAGTGGTGTGGAATGCGTATGCAATGGACCGAGAAAACCACAGCAAAAATGCTTTTGGAGAAAAGCAAAGTCTTTTCGTTAGGCAAGTGCATAAAATATCATCTGTACAAACAGAAATATCATGTTTGTTTGCCGCACTTCCTCTAGCTTTCTCCCTAGAAAATAAGAAAGTATAGAACTGGAGTCTCCATGTGGAATCAACTAGTGTTTCCCAGCAGAAAATTAAATATTCCCTGATATAAAACATTAAAAACAATAAAGTCCGTTGATAATATCTGGAAAACGCAAACAAAGAGGCTGTAGCAATATCTGGGATTGAGTTACGCAAAACACAACCGGGAATTTCTGGTTTCATCCAGTCATATCTGGACAAAGTGGTGTGGAAATCGTATGCAATGGACCGAGAAAAGCACAGTAAAAATGGTTTTGGAGAAAAGCAAAGTCATTTTGTTAGGCAAGTGCATAAAATGTCATCTATACAAACAGAAATATCATGTTTGTTTGCCGCATTTCCTCTAGCTTTCTCCCTAGAAAATACGAATGTGTAGAGCAGGTGTTTCCATGTGGAGTCAATTAGTGTTTCCCAGTGCAAAATTAAATGTTCACTGAGAAAATAACATTCAAAACTAAAGTCTGTCGATAATCTCCGCAAAACAGATACACAGAGGCTGCAGGAATATCGGGCACTGAGTTAGCCAAAACACAACTGGATATTTCTGGTTTCATCCAGTCATATCCGGACAAAATAGGGTGGAATTCATATACAATGGACAGAAAAATCACAGTAAATATGGTTTTGGAGAAAAACAAAGTCTTTCCTTTAGGCAAGTGCATAAAATGTCATTTATACAAACAGAAATATCATGTTTGTTTGCCACAGTTCCTCTAACTTACTCCCTAGAAAATACAAATGTGTAGAGCTGGTGTCTCCATGTGGAATCAATTAGTGTTTCTAGGGTAGAAAATTAAATGTTCCCTGATAAAAACATTCAAAACAATAAAGTCCATTGATAATATCCAGAAAACACAAACACAGAGGCTTTCACAATATTTTGGATTGAGTTAGCCAACACAACTGGATATTTCTGGTTTCATCCAGTCATATCCAGACAAAGTGTTGGGGAATTCGTATGAAATGGACTGAGAAAATCACAATAAAAATGGTTTTGGAGAAAAGCAAAGTCTTTTCGTTCGGCAAGTGCATAAATTGTCATCTGTACAAACAGAAATATCATGTTTGTTTGCCACAGTTCCTCTAGCTTTCTCGCTAGAAAATACGAATGTGTAGAGCCGGTGTCTCCTTGTAGAACCAATTAGAGTGTCCAAGAACAAAATTAAATGTTCCCTGAGAAAAAACATTCCAAAAAATAAAGTCTTTTGATAATATCCGGAAAACTGACACACAGAGGCTGTAGCAATATCTGGGCTTGAGTTACGCAAAACACAACCGGATATTTCTGCTTTCATCAAGTCATATCTGCACAAAGTGGTGTGGAAATCCTATGCAATGGACCAAGAAAATCACAGTAAAAATGGTTTTGGAGAAAAGCAAAGTCATTTTGTTAGGCAAGTGCATAAAATGTCATCTACACAAACAGAAATATCATGTTTGTTTGCCACAGTTCCTCTAGCTTTCTCCCTAGAAAATACGAATGTGTAGAGCTGGTGTCTCCATATGTAACCAATTATTGTTTCTACTCTACAAAATTAAATGTTCCCTCATAAAAAACATTCAAAACAATAAAGTCTTTAGATAATATCCGGAAAACTCAAACACAGAGGCTGTAGCAATATCTGGGATTGAGTTAGCCAAAACACAGCTGGATATTTCTGGTTTCATCCAGTCATCTCCTGACAAAGTGGTGTGGAATGCGTATGCAATGGATAGAGAAAACCACAGCAAAAATGCTTTTGGAGAAAAGCAAAGACTTTTCGTTAGGCAAGTGCATAAAATATCATCTGTACAAACAGAAATATCATGTTTGTTTGCCGCACTTCCTCTAGCTTTCTCCCTAGAAAATAAGAAAGTATAGAACTGGAGTCTCCATGTGGAATCAACTAGTGTTTCCCAGCAGAAAATTAAATATTCCCTGATATAAAACATTAAAAACAATAAAGTCCGTTGATAATATCTGGAAATCGCAAACAAAGAGGCTGTAGCAATATCTGGGATTGAGTTACGCAAAACACAACCGGGAATTTCTGGTTTCATCCAGTCATATCTGGACAAAGTGGTGTGGAAATCGTATGCAATGGACCGAGAAAAGCACAGTAAAAATGGTTTTGGAGAAAAGCAAAGTCATTTTGTTAGGCAAGTGCATAAAATGTCATCTATACAAACAGAAATATCATGTTTGTTTGCCGCATTTCCTCTAGCTTTCTCCCTAGAAAATACGAATGTGTAGAGCAGGTGTTTCCATGTGGAGTCAATTAGTGTTTCCCAGTGCAAAATTAAATGTTCACTGATAAAATAACATTCAAAACTAAAGTCTGTCGATAATCTCCGCAAAACAGATACACAGAGGCTGCAGGAATATCGGGCATTGAGTTAGCCAAAACACAACTGGATATTTCTGGTTTCATCCAGTCATATCCGGACAAAATAGGGTGGAATTCATATACAATGGACAGAAAAATCACAGTAAATATGGTTTTGGAGAAAAACAAAGTCTTTCCTTTAGGCAAGTGCATAAAATGTCATTTATACAAACAGAAATATCATGTTTGTTTGCCACAGTTCCTCTAACTTACTCCCTAGAAAATACAAATGTGTAGAGCTGGTGTCTCCATGTGGAATCAATTAGTGTTTCTAGGGTAGAAAATTAAATGTTCCCTGATAAAAACATTCAAAACAATAAAGTCCATTGATAATATCCAGAAAACACAAACACAGAGGCTTTCACAATATTTTGGATTGAGTTAGCCAACACAACTGGATATTTCTGGTTTCATCCAGTCATATCCAGACAAAGTGTTGGGGAATTCGTATGAAATGGACTGAGAAAATCACAATAAAAATGGTTTTGGAGAAAAGCAAAGTCTTTTCGTTCGGCAAGTGCATAAATTGTCATCTGTACAAACAGAAATATCATGTTTGTTTGCCACAGTTCCTCTAGCTTTCTCGCTAGAAAATACGAATGTGTAGAGCCGGTGTCTCCTTGTAGAACCAATTAGAGTGTCCAAGAACAAAATTAAATGTTCCCTGAGAAAAAACATTCCAAAAAATAAAGTCTTTTGATAATATCCGGAAAACTGACACACAGAGGCTGTAGCAATATCTGGGCTTGAGTTACGCAAAACACAACCGGATATTTCTGCTTTCATCAAGTCATATCTGCACAAAGTGGTGTGGAAATCCTATGCAATGGACCAAGAAAATCACAGTAAAAATGGTTTTGGAGAAAAGCAAAGTCATTTTGTTAGGCAAGTGCATAAAATGTCATCTACACAAACAGAAATATCATGTTTGTTTGCCACAGTTCCTCTAGCTTTCTCCCTAGAAAATACGAATGTGTAGAGCTGGTGTCTCCATATGTAACCAATTATTGTTTCTACTCTACAAAATTAAATGTTCCCTCATAAAAAACATTCAAAACAATAAAGTCTTTAGATAATATCCGGAAAACTCAAACACAGAGGCTGTAGCAATATCTGGGATTGAGTTAGCCAAAACACAGCTGGATATTTCTGGTTTCATCCAGTCATCTCCTGACAAAGTGGTGTGGAATGCGTATGCAATGGATAGAGAAAACCACAGCAAAAATGCTTTTGGAGAAAAGCAAAGACTTTTCGTTAGGCAAGTGCATAAAATATCATCTGTACAAACAGAAATATCATGTTTGTTTGCCGCACTTCCTCTAGCTTTCTCCCTAGAAAATAAGAAAGTATAGAACTGGAGTCTCCATGTGGAATCAACTAGTGTTTCCCAGCAGAAAATTAAATATTCCCTGATATAAAACATTAAAAACAATAAAGTCCGTTGATAATATCTGGAAATCGCAAACAAAGAGGCTGTAGCAATATCTGGGATTGAGTTACGCAAAACACAACCGGGAATTTCTGGTTTCATCCAGTCATATCTGGACAAAGTGGTGTGGAAATCGTATGCAATGGACCGAGAAAAGCACAGTAAAAATGGTTTTGGAGAAAAGCAAAGTCATTTTGTTAGGCAAGTGCATAAAATGTCATCTATACAAACAGAAATATCATGTTTGTTTGCCGCATTTCCTCTAGCTTTCTCCCTAGAAAATACGAATGTGTAGAGCAGGTGTTTCCATGTGGAGTCAATTAGTGTTTACCAGTGCAAAATTAAATGTTCACTGAGAAAATAACATTCAAAACTAAAGTCTGTCGATAATCTCCGCAAAACAGATACACAGAGGCTGCAGGAATATCGGGCACTGAGTTAGCCAAAACACAACTGGATATTTCTGGTTTCATCCAGTCATATCCGGACAAAATAGGGTGGAATTCATATACAATGGACAGAAAAATCACAGTAAATATGGTTTTGGAGAAAAACAAAGTCTTTCCTTTAGGCAAGTGCATAAAATGTCATTTATACAAACAGAAATATCATGTTTGTTTGCCACAGTTCCTCTAACTTACTCCCTAGAAAATACAAATGTGTAGAGCTGGTGTCTCCATGTGGAATCAATTAGTGTTTCTAGGGTAGAAAATTAAATGTTCCCTGATAAAAACATTCAAAACAATAAAGTCCATTGATAATATCCAGAAAACACAAACACAGAGGCTTTCACAATATTTTGGATTGAGTTAGCCAACACAACTGGATATTTCTGGTTTCATCCAGTCATATCCAGACAAAGTGTTGGGGAATTCGTATGAAATGGACTGAGAAAATCACAATAAAAATGGTTTTGGAGAAAAGCAAAGTCTTTTCGTTCGGCAAGTGCATAAATTGTCATCTGTACAAACAGAAATATCATGTTTGTTTGCCACAGTTCCTCTAGCTTTCTCGCTAGAAAATACGAATGTGTAGAGCCGGTGTCTCCTTGTAGAACCAATTAGAGTGTCCAAGAACAAAATTAAATGTTCCCTGAGAAAAAACATTCCAAAAAATAAAGTCTTTTGATAATATCCGGAAAACTGACACACAGAGGCTGTAGCAATATCTGGGCTTGAGTTACGCAAAACACAACCGGATATTTCTGCTTTCATCAAGTCATATCTGCACAAAGTGGTGTGGAAATCCTATGCAATGGACCAAGAAAATCACAGTAAAAATGGTTTTGGAGAAAAGCAAAGTCATTTTGTTAGGCAAGTGCATAAAATGTCATCTACACAAACAGAAATATCATGTTTGTTTGCCACAGTTCCTCTAGCTTTCTCCCTAGAAAATACGAATGTGTAGAGCTGGTGTCTCCATATGTAACCAATTATTGTTTCTACTCTACAAAATTAAATGTTCCCTCATAAAAAACATTCAAAACAATAAAGTCTTTAGATAATATCCGGAAAACTCAAACACAGAGGCTGTAGCAATATCTGGGATTGAGTTAGCCAAAACACAGCTGGATATTTCTGGTTTCATCCAGTCATCTCCTGACAAAGTGGTGTGGAATGCGTATGCAATGGACCGAGAAAACCACAGCAAAAATGCTTTTGGAGAAAAGCAAAGTCTTTTCGTTAGGCAAGTGCATAAAATATCATCTGTACAAACAGAAATATCATGTTTGTTTGCCGCACTTCCTCTAGCTTTCTCCCTAGAAAATAAGAAAGTATAGAACTGGAGTCTCCATGTGGAATCAACTAGTGTTTCCCAGCAGAAAATTAAATATTCCCTGATATAAAACATTAAAAACAATAAAGTCCGTTGATAATATCTGGAAAACGCAAACAAAGAGGCTGTAGCAATATCTGGGATTGAGTTACGCAAAACACAACCGGGAATTTCTGGTTTCATCCAGTCATATCTGGACAAAGTGGTGTGGAAATCGTATGCAATGGACTGAGAAAAGCACAGTAAAAATGGTTTTGGAGAAAAGCAAAGTCATTTTGTTAGGCAAGTGCATAAAATGTCATCTATACAAACAGAAATATCATGTTTGTTTGCCGCATTTCCTCTAGCTTTCTCCCTAGAAAATACGAATGTGTAGAGCAGGTGTTTCCATGTGGAGTCAATTAGTGTTTCCCAGTGCAAAATTAAATGTTCACTGAGAAAATAACATTCAAAACTAAAGTCTGTCGATAATCTCCGCAAAACAGATACACAGAGGCTGCAGGAATATCGGGCACTGAGTTAGCCAAAACACAACTGGATATTTCTGGTTTCATCCAGTCATATCCGGACAAAATAGGGTGGAATTCATATACAATGGACAGAAAAATCACAGTAAATATGGTTTTGGAGAAAAACAAAGTCTTTCCTTTAGGCAAGTGCATAAAATGTCATTTATACAAACAGAAATATCATGTTTGTTTGCCACAGTTCCTCTAACTTACTCCCTAGAAAATACAAATGTGTAGAGCTGGTGTCTCCATGTGGAATCAATTAGTGTTTCTAGGGTAGAAAATTAAATGTTCCCTGATAAAAACATTCAAAACAATAAAGTCCATTGATAATATCCAGAAAACACAAACACAGAGGCTTTCACAATATTTTGGATTGAGTTAGCCAACACAACTGGATATTTCTGGTTTCATCCAGTCATATCCAGACAAAGTGTTGGGGAATTCGTATGAAATGGACTGAGAAAATCACAATAAAAATGGTTTTGGAGAAAAGCAAAGTCTTTTCGTTCGGCAAGTGCATAAATTGTCATCTGTACAAACAGAAATATCATGTTTGTTTGCCACAGTTCCTCTAGCTTTCTCGCTAGAAAATACGAATGTGTAGAGCCGGTGTCTCCTTGTAGAACCAATTAGAGTGTCCAAGAACAAAATTAAATGTTCCCTGAGAAAAAACATTCCAAAAAATAAAGTCTTTTGATAATATCCGGAAAACTGACACACAGAGGCTGTAGCAATATCTGGGCTTGAGTTACGCAAAACACAACCGGATATTTCTGCTTTCATCAAGTCATATCTGCACAAAGTGGTGTGGAAATCCTATGCAATGGACCAAGAAAATCACAGTAAAAATGGTTTTGGAGAAAAGCAAAGTCATTTTGTTAGGCAAGTGCATAAAATGTCATCTACACAAACAGAAATATCATGTTTGTTTGCCACAGTTCCTCTAGCTTTCTCCCTAGAAAATACGAATGTGTAGAGCTGGTGTCTCCATATGTAACCAATTATTGTTTCTACTCTACAAAATTAAATGTTCCCTCATAAAAAACATTCAAAACAATAAAGTCTTTAGATAATATCCGGAAAACTCAAACACAGAGGCTGTAGCAATATCTGGGATTGAGTTAGCCAAAACACAGCTGGATATTTCTGGTTTCATCCAGTCATCTCCTGACAAAGTGGTGTGGAATGCGTATGCAATGGACCGAGAAAACCACAGCAAAAATGCTTTTGGAGAAAAGCAAAGTCTTTTCGTTAGGCAAGTGCATAAAATATCATCTGTACAAACAGAAATATCATGTTTGTTTGCCGCACTTCCTCTAGCTTTCTCCCTAGAAAATAAGAAAGTATAGAACTGGAGTCTCCATGTGGAATCAACTAGTGTTTCCCAGCAGAAAATTAAATATTCCCTGATATAAAACATTAAAAACAATAAAGTCCGTTGATAATATCTGGAAATCGCAAACAAAGAGGCTGTAGCAATATCTGGGATTGAGTTACGCAAAACACAACCGGGAATTTCTGGTTTCATCCAGTCATATCTGGACAAAGTGGTGTGGAAATCGTATGCAATGGACCGAGAAAAGCACAGTAAAAATGGTTTTGGAGAAAAGCAAAGTCATTTTGTTAGGCAAGTGCATAAAATGTCATCTATACAAACAGAAATATCATGTTTGTTTGCCGCATTTCCTCTAGCTTTCTCCCTAGAAAATACGAATGTGTAGAGCAGGTGTTTCCATGTGGAGTCAATTAGTGTTTACCAGTGCAAAATTAAATGTTCACTGAGAAAATAACATTCAAAACTAAAGTCTGTCGATAATCTCCGCAAAACAGATACACAGAGGCTGCAGGAATATCGGGCATTGAGTTAGCCAAAACACAACTGGATATTTCTGGTTTCATCCAGTCATATCCGGACAAAATAGGGTGGAATTCATATACAATGGACAGAAAAATCACAGTAAATATGGTTTTGGAGAAAAACAAAGTCTTTCCTTTAGGCAAGTGCATAAAATGTCATTTATACAAACAGAAATATCATGTTTGTTTGCCACAGTTCCTCTAACTTACTCCCTAGAAAATACAAATGTGTAGAGCTGGTGTCTCCATGTGGAATCAATTAGTGTTTCTAGGGTAGAAAATTAAATGTTCCCTGATAAAAACATTCAAAACAATAAAGTCCATTGATAATATCCAGAAAACACAAACACAGAGGCTTTCACAATATTTTGGATTGAGTTAGCCAACACAACTGGATATTTCTGGTTTCATCCAGTCATATCCAGACAAAGTGTTGGGGAATTCGTATGAAATGGACTGAGAAAATCACAATAAAAATGGTTTTGGAGAAAAGCAAAGTCTTTTCGTTCGGCAAGTGCATAAATTGTCATCTGTACAAACAGAAATATCATGTTTGTTTGCCACAGTTCCTCTAGCTTTCTCGCTAGAAAATACGAATGTGTAGAGCCGGTGTCTCCTTGTAGAACCAATTAGAGTGTCCAAGAACAAAATTAAATGTTCCCTGAGAAAAAACATTCCAAAAAATAAAGTCTTTTGATAATATCCGGAAAACTGACACACAGAGGCTGTAGCAATATCTGGGCTTGAGTTACGCAAAACACAACCGGATATTTCTGCTTTCATCAAGTCATATCTGCACAAAGTGGTGTGGAAATCCTATGCAATGGACCAAGAAAATCACAGTAAAAATGGTTTTGGAGAAAAGCAAAGTCATTTTGTTAGGCAAGTGCATAAAATGTCATCTACACAAACAGAAATATCATGTTTGTTTGCCACAGTTCCTCTAGCTTTCTCCCTAGAAAATACGAATGTGTAGAGCTGGTGTCTCCATATGTAACCAATTATTGTTTCTACTCTACAAAATTAAATGTTCCCTCATAAAAAACATTCAAAACAATAAAGTCTTTAGATAATATCCGGAAAACTCAAACACAGAGGCTGTAGCAATATCTGGGATTGAGTTAGCCAAAACACAGCTGGATATTTCTGGTTTCATCCAGTCATCTCCTGACAAAGTGGTGTGGAATGCGTATGCAATGGACCGAGAAAACCACAGCAAAAATGCTTTTGGAGAAAAGCAAAGTCTTTTCGTTAGGCAAGTGCATAAAATATCATCTGTACAAACAGAAATATCATGTTTGTTTGCCGCACTTCCTCTAGCTTTCTCCCTAGAAAATAAGAAAGTATAGAACTGGAGTCTCCATGTGGAATCAACTAGTGTTTCCCAGCAGAAAATTAAATATTCCCTGATATAAAACATTAAAAACAATAAAGTCCGTTGATAATATCTGGAAATCGCAAACAAAGAGGCTGTAGCAATATCTGGGATTGAGTTACGCAAAACACAACCGGGAATTTCTGGTTTCATCCAGTCATATCTGGACAAAGTGGTGTGGAAATCGTATGCAATGGACCGAGAAAAGCACAGTAAAAATGGTTTTGGAGAAAAGCAAAGTCATTTTGTTAGGCAAGTGCATAAAATGTCATCTATACAAACAGAAATATCATGTTTGTTTGCCGCATTTCCTCTAGCTTTCTCCCTAGAAAATACGAATGTGTAGAGCAGGTGTTTCCATGTGGAGTCAATTAGTGTTTCCCAGTGCAAAATTAAATGTTCACTGAGAAAATAACATTCAAAACTAAAGTCTGTCGATAATCTCCGCAAAACAGATACACAGAGGCTGCAGGAATATCGGGCATTGAGTTAGCCAAAACACAACTGGATATTTCTGGTTTCATCCAGTCATATCCGGACAAAATAGGGTGGAATTCATATACAATGGACAGAAAAATCACAGTAAATATGGTTTTGGAGAAAAACAAAGTCTTTCCTTTAGGCAAGTGCATAAAATGTCATTTATACAAACAGAAATATCATGTTTGTTTGCCACAGTTCCTCTAACTTACTCCCTAGAAAATACAAATGTGTAGAGCTGGTGTCTCCATGTGGAATCAATTAGTGTTTCTAGGGTAGAAAATTAAATGTTCCCTGATAAAAACATTCAAAACAATAAAGTCCATTGATAATATCCAGAAAACACAAACACAGAGGCTTTCACAATATTTTGGATTGAGTTAGCCAACACAACTGGATATTTCTGGTTTCATCCAGTCATATCCAGACAAAGTGTTGGGGAATTCGTATGAAATGGACTGAGAAAATCACAATAAAAATGGTTTTGGAGAAAAGCAAAGTCTTTTCGTTCGGCAAGTGCATAAATTGTCATCTGTACAAACAGAAATATCATGTTTGTTTGCCACAGTTCCTCTAGCTTTCTCGCTAGAAAATACGAATGTGTAGAGCCGGTGTCTCCTTGTAGAACCAATTAGAGTGTCCAAGAACAAAATTAAATGTTCCCTGAGAAAAAACATTCCAAAAAATAAAGTCTTTTGATAATATCCGGAAAACTGACACACAGAGGCTGTAGCAATATCTGGGCTTGAGTTACGCAAAACACAACCGGATATTTCTGCTTTCATCAAGTCATATCTGCACAAAGTGGTGTGGAAATCCTATGCAATGGACCAAGAAAATCACAGTAAAAATGGTTTTGGAGAAAAGCAAAGTCATTTTGTTAGGCAAGTGCATAAAATGTCATCTACACAAACAGAAATATCATGTTTGTTTGCCACAGTTCCTCTAGCTTTCTCCCTAGAAAATACGAATGTGTAGAGCTGGTGTCTCCATATGTAACCAATTATTGTTTCTACTCTACAAAATTAAATGTTCCCTCATAAAAAACATTCAAAACAATAAAGTCTTTAGATAATATCCGGAAAACTCAAACACAGAGGCTGTAGCAATATCTGGGATTGAGTTAGCCAAAACACAGCTGGATATTTCTGGTTTCATCCAGTCATCTCCTGACAAAGTGGTGTGGAATGCGTATGCAATGGACCGAGAAAACCACAGCAAAAATGCTTTTGGAGAAAAGCAAAGTCTTTTCGTTAGGCAAGTGCATAAAATATCATCTGTACAAACAGAAATATCATGTTTGTTTGCCGCACTTCCTCTAGCTTTCTCCCTAGAAAATAAGAAAGTATAGAACTGGAGTCTCCATGTGGAATCAACTAGTGTTTCCCAGCAGAAAATTAAATATTCCCTGATATAAAACATTAAAAACAATAAAGTCCGTTGATAATATCTGGAAAACGCAAACAAAGAGGCTGTAGCAATATCTGGGATTGAGTTACGCAAAACACAACCGGGAATTTCTGGTTTCATCCAGTCATATCTGGACAAAGTGGTGTGGAAATCGTATGCAATGGACCGAGAAAAGCACAGTAAAAATGGTTTTGGAGAAAAGCAAAGTCATTTTGTTAGGCAAGTGCATAAAATGTCATCTATACAAACAGAAATATCATGTTTGTTTGCCGCATTTCCTCTAGCTTTCTCCCTAGAAAATACGAATGTGTAGAGCAGGTGTTTCCATGTGGAGTCAATTAGTGTTTCCCAGTGCAAAATTAAATGTTCACTGAGAAAATAACATTCAAAACTAAAGTCTGTCGATAATCTCCGCAAAACAGATACACAGAGGCTGCAGGAATATCGGGCATTGAGTTAGCCAAAACACAACTGGATATTTCTGGTTTCATCCAGTCATATCCGGACAAAATAGGGTGGAATTCATATACAATGGACAGAAAAATCACAGTAAATATGGTTTTGGAGAAAAACAAAGTCTTTCCTTTAGGCAAGTGCATAAAATGTCATTTATACAAACAGAAATATCATGTTTGTTTGCCACAGTTCCTCTAACTTACTCCCTAGAAAATACAAATGTGTAGAGCTGGTGTCTCCATGTGGAATCAATTAGTGTTTCTAGGGTAGAAAATTAAATGTTCCCTGATAAAAACATTCAAAACAATAAAGTCCATTGATAATATCCAGAAAACACAAACACAGAGGCTTTCACAATATTTTGGATTGAGTTAGCCAACACAACTGGATATTTCTGGTTTCATCCAGTCATATCCAGACAAAGTGTTGGGGAATTCGTATGAAATGGACTGAGAAAATCACAATAAAAATGGTTTTGGAGAAAAGCAAAGTCTTTTCGTTCGGCAAGTGCATAAATTGTCATCTGTACAAACAGAAATATCATGTTTGTTTGCCACAGTTCCTCTAGCTTTCTCGCTAGAAAATACGAATGTGTAGAGCCGGTGTCTCCTTGTAGAACCAATTAGAGTGTCCAAGAACAAAATTAAATGTTCCCTGAGAAAAAACATTCCAAAAAATAAAGTCTTTTGATAATATCCGGAAAACTGACACACAGAGGCTGTAGCAATATCTGGGCTTGAGTTACGCAAAACACAACCGGATATTTCTGCTTTCATCAAGTCATATCTGCACAAAGTGGTGTGGAAATCCTATGCAATGGACCAAGAAAATCACAGTAAAAATGGTTTTGGAGAAAAGCAAAGTCATTTTGTTAGGCAAGTGCATAAAATGTCATCTACACAAACAGAAATATCATGTTTGTTTGCCACAGTTCCTCTAGCTTTCTCCCTAGAAAATACGAATGTGTAGAGCTGGTGTCTCCATATGTAACCAATTATTGTTTCTACTCTACAAAATTAAATGTTCCCTCATAAAAAACATTCAAAACAATAAAGTCTTTAGATAATATCCGGAAAACTCAAACACAGAGGCTGTAGCAATATCTGGGATTGAGTTAGCCAAAACACAGCTGGATATTTCTGGTTTCATCCAGTCATCTCCTGACAAAGTGGTGTGGAATGCGTATGCAATGGACCGAGAAAACCACAGCAAAAATGCTTTTGGAGAAAAGCAAAGTCTTTTCGTTAGGCAAGTGCATAAAATATCATCTGTACAAACAGAAATATCATGTTTGTTTGCCGCACTTCCTCTAGCTTTCTCCCTAGAAAATAAGAAAGTATAGAACTGGAGTCTCCATGTGGAATCAACTAGTGTTTCCCAGCAGAAAATTAAATATTCCCTGATATAAAACATTAAAAACAATAAAGTCCGTTGATAATATCTGGAAAACGCAAACAAAGAGGCTGTAGCAATATCTGGGATTGAGTTACGCAAAACACAACCGGGAATTTCTGGTTTCATCCAGTCATATCTGGACAAAGTGGTGTGGAAATCGTATGCAATGGACCGAGAAAAGCACAGTAAAAATGGTTTTGGAGAAAAGCAAAGTCATTTTGTTAGGCAAGTGCATAAAATGTCATCTATACAAACAGAAATATCATGTTTGTTTGCCGCATTTCCTCTAGCTTTCTCCCTAGAAAATACGAATGTGTAGAGCAGGTGTTTCCATGTGGAGTCAATTAGTGTTTACCAGTGCAAAATTAAATGTTCACTGAGAAAATAACATTCAAAACTAAAGTCTGTCGATAATCTCCGCAAAACAGATACACAGAGGCTGCAGGAATATCGGGCATTGAGTTAGCCAAAACACAACTGGATATTTCTGGTTTCATCCAGTCATATCCGGACAAAATAGGGTGGAATTCATATACAATGGACAGAAAAATCACAGTAAATATGGTTTTGGAGAAAAACAAAGTCTTTCCTTTAGGCAAGTGCATAAAATGTCATTTATACAAACAGAAATATCATGTTTGTTTGCCACAGTTCCTCTAACTTACTCCCTAGAAAATACAAATGTGTAGAGCTGGTGTCTCCATGTGGAATCAATTAGTGTTTCTAGGGTAGAAAATTAAATGTTCCCTGATAAAAACATTCAAAACAATAAAGTCCATTGATAATATCCAGAAAACACAAACACAGAGGCTTTCACAATATTTTGGATTGAGTTAGCCAACACAACTGGATATTTCTGGTTTCATCCAGTCATATCCAGACAAAGTGTTGGGGAATTCGTATGAAATGGACTGAGAAAATCACAATAAAAATGGTTTTGGAGAAAAGCAAAGTCTTTTCGTTCGGCAAGTGCATAAATTGTCATCTGTACAAACAGAAATATCATGTTTGTTTGCCACAGTTCCTCTAGCTTTCTCGCTAGAAAATACGAATGTGTAGAGCCGGTGTCTCCTTGTAGAACCAATTAGAGTGTCCAAGAACAAAATTAAATGTTCCCTGAGAAAAAACATTCCAAAAAATAAAGTCTTTTGATAATATCCGGAAAACTGACACACAGAGGCTGTAGCAATATCTGGGCTTGAGTTACGCAAAACACAACCGGATATTTCTGCTTTCATCAAGTCATATCTGCACAAAGTGGTGTGGAAATCCTATGCAATGGACCAAGAAAATCACAGTAAAAAATGGTTTTGGAGAAAAGCAAAGTCATTTTGTTAGGCAAGTGCATAAAATGTCATCTACACAAACAGAAATATCATGTTTGTTTGCCACAGTTCCTCTAGCTTTCTCCCTAGAAAATACGAATGTGTAGAGCTGGTGTCTCCATATGTAACCAATTATTGTTTCTACTCTACAAAATTAAATGTTCCCTCATAAAAAACATTCAAAACAATAAAGTCTTTAGATAATATCCGGAAAACTCAAACACAGAGGCTGTAGCAATATCTGGGATTGAGTTAGCCAAAACACAGCTGGATATTTCTGGTTTCATCCAGTCATCTCCTGACAAAGTGGTGTGGAATGCGTATGCAATGGACCGAGAAAACCACAGCAAAAATGCTTTTGGAGAAAAGCAAAGTCTTTTCGTTAGGCAAGTGCATAAAATATCATCTGTACAAACAGAAATATCATGTTTGTTTGCCGCACTTCCTCTAGCTTTCTCCCTAGAAAATAAGAAAGTATAGAACTGGAGTCTCCATGTGGAATCAACTAGTGTTTCCCAGCAGAAAATTAAATATTCCCTGATATAAAACATTAAAAACAATAAAGTCCGTTGATAATATCTGGAAAACGCAAACAAAGAGGCTGTAGCAATATCTGGGATTGAGTTACGCAAAACACAACCGGGAATTTCTGGTTTCATCCAGTCATATCTGGACAAAGTGGTGTGGAAATCGTATGCAATGGACCGAGAAAAGCACAGTAAAAATGGTTTTGGAGAAAAGCAAAGTCATTTTGTTAGGCAAGTGCATAAAATGTCATCTATACAAACAGAAATATCATGTTTGTTTGCCGCATTTCCTCTAGCTTTCTCCCTAGAAAATACGAATGTGTAGAGCAGGTGTTTCCATGTGGAGTCAATTAGTGTTTCCCAGTGCAAAATTAAATGTTCACTGAGAAAATAACATTCAAAACTAAAGTCTGTCGATAATCTCCGCAAAACAGATACACAGAGGCTGCAGGAATATCGGGCACTGAGTTAGCCAAAACACAACTGGATATTTCTGGTTTCATCCAGTCATATCCGGACAAAATAGGGTGGAATTCATATACAATGGACAGAAAAATCACAGTAAATATGGTTTTGGAGAAAAACAAAGTCTTTCCTTTAGGCAAGTGCATAAAATGTCATTTATACAAACAGAAATATCATGTTTGTTTGCCACAGTTCCTCTAACTTACTCCCTAGAAAATACAAATGTGTAGAGCTGGTGTCTCCATGTGGAATCAATTAGTGTTTCTAGGGTAGAAAATTAAATGTTCCCTGATAAAAACATTCAAAACAATAAAGTCCATTGATAATATCCAGAAAACACAAACACAGAGGCTTTCACAATATTTTGGATTGAGTTAGCCAACACAACTGGATATTTCTGGTTTCATCCAGTCATATCCAGACAAAGTGTTGGGGAATTCGTATGAAATGGACTGAGAAAATCACAATAAAAATGGTTTTGGAGAAAAGCAAAGTCTTTTCGTTCGGCAAGTGCATAAATTGTCATCTGTACAAACAGAAATATCATGTTTGTTTGCCACAGTTCCTCTAGCTTTCTCGCTAGAAAATACGAATGTGTAGAGCCGGTGTCTCCTTGTAGAACCAATTAGAGTGTCCAAGAACAAAATTAAATGTTCCCTGAGAAAAAACATTCCAAAAAATAAAGTCTTTTGATAATATCCGGAAAACTGACACACAGAGGCTGTAGCAATATCTGGGCTTGAGTTACGCAAAACACAACCGGATATTTCTGCTTTCATCAAGTCATATCTGCACAAAGTGGTGTGGAAATCCTATGCAATGGACCAAGAAAATCACAGTAAAAATGGTTTTGGAGAAAAGCAAAGTCATTTTGTTAGGCAAGTGCATAAAATGTCATCTACACAAACAGAAATATCATGTTTGTTTGCCACAGTTCCTCTAGCTTTCTCCCTAGAAAATACGAATGTGTAGAGCTGGTGTCTCCATATGTAACCAATTATTGTTTCTACTCTACAAAATTAAATGTTCCCTCATAAAAAACATTCAAAACAATAAAGTCTTTAGATAATATCCGGAAAACTCAAACACAGAGGCTGTAGCAATATCTGGGATTGAGTTAGCCAAAACACAGCTGGATATTTCTGGTTTCATCCAGTCATCTCCTGACAAAGTGGTGTGGAATGCGTATGCAATGGACCGAGAAAACCACAGCAAAAATGCTTTTGGAGAAAAGCAAAGTCTTTTCGTTAGGCAAGTGCATAAAATATCATCTGTACAAACAGAAATATCATGTTTGTTTGCCGCACTTCCTCTAGCTTTCTCCCTAGAAAATAAGAAAGTATAGAACTGGAGTCTCCATGTGGAATCAACTAGTGTTTCCCAGCAGAAAATTAAATATTCCCTGATATAAAACATTAAAAACAATAAAGTCCGTTGATAATATCTGGAAATCGCAAACAAAGAGGCTGTAGCAATATCTGGGATTGAGTTACGCAAAACACAACCGGGAATTTCTGGTTTCATCCAGTCATATCTGGACAAAGTGGTGTGGAAATCGTATGCAATGGACCGAGAAAAGCACAGTAAAAATGGTTTTGGAGAAAAGCAAAGTCATTTTGTTAGGCAAGTGCATAAAATGTCATCTATACAAACAGAAATATCATGTTTGTTTGCCGCATTTCCTCTAGCTTTCTCCCTAGAAAATACGAATGTGTAGAGCAGGTGTTTCCATGTGGAGTCCATTAGTGTTTACCAGTGCAAAATTAAATGTTCACTGAGAAAATAACATTCAAAACTAAAGTCTGTCGATAATCTCCGCAAAACAGATACACAGAGGCTGCAGGAATATCGGGCATTGAGTTAGCCAAAACACAACTGGATATTTCTGGTTTCATCCAGTCATATCCGGACAAAATAGGGTGGAATTCATATACAATGGACAGAAAAATCACAGTAAATATGGTTTTGGAGAAAAACAAAGTCTTTCCTTTAGGCAAGTGCATAAAATGTCATTTATACAAACAGAAATATCATGTTTGTTTGCCACAGTTCCTCTAACTTACTCCCTAGAAAATACAAATGTGTAGAGCTGGTGTCTCCATGTGGAATCAATTAGTGTTTCTAGGGTAGAAAATTAAATGTTCCCTGATAAAAACATTCAAAACAATAAAGTCCATTGATAATATCCAGAAAACACAAACACAGAGGCTTTCACAATATTTTGGATTGAGTTAGCCAACACAACTGGATATTTCTGGTTTCATCCAGTCATATCCAGACAAAGTGTTGGGGAATTCGTATGAAATGGACTGAGAAAATCACAATAAAAATGGTTTTGGAGAAAAGCAAAGTCTTTTCGTTCGGCAAGTGCATAAATTGTCATCTGTACAAACAGAAATATCATGTTTGTTTGCCACAGTTCCTCTAGCTTTCTCGCTAGAAAATACGAATGTGTAGAGCCGGTGTCTCCTTGTAGAACCAATTAGAGTGTCCAAGAACAAAATTAAATGTTCCCTGAGAAAAAACATTCCAAAAAATAAAGTCTTTTGATAATATCCGGAAAACTGACACACAGAGGCTGTAGCAATATCTGGGCTTGAGTTACGCAAAACACAACCGGATATTTCTGCTTTCATCAAGTCATATCTGCACAAAGTGGTGTGGAAATCCTATGCAATGGACCAAGAAAATCACAGTAAAAATGGTTTTGGAGAAAAGCAAAGTCATTTTGTTAGGCAAGTGCATAAAATGTCATCTACACAAACAGAAATATCATGTTTGTTTGCCACAGTTCCTCTAGCTTTCTCCCTAGAAAATACGAATGTGTAGAGCTGGTGTCTCCATATGTAACCAATTATTGTTTCTACTCTACAAAATTAAATGTTCCCTCATAAAAAACATTCAAAACAATAAAGTCTTTAGATAATATCCGGAAAACTCAAACACAGAGGCTGTAGCAATATCTGGGATTGAGTTAGCCAAAACACAGCTGGATATTTCTGGTTTCATCCAGTCATCTCCTGACAAAGTGGTGTGGAATGCGTATGCAATGGACCGAGAAAACCACAGCAAAAATGCTTTTGGAGAAAAGCAAAGTCTTTTCGTTAGGCAAGTGCATAAAATATCATCTGTACAAACAGAAATATCATGTTTGTTTGCCGCACTTCCTCTAGCTTTCTCCCTAGAAAATAAGAAAGTATAGAACTGGAGTCTCCATGTGGAATCAACTAGTGTTTCCCAGCAGAAAATTAAATATTCCCTGATATAAAACATTAAAAACAATAAAGTCCGTTGATAATATCTGGAAAACGCAAACAAAGAGGCTGTAGCAATATCTGGGATTGAGTTACGCAAAACACAACCGGGAATTTCTGGTTTCATCCAGTCATATCTGGACAAAGTGGTGTGGAAATCGTATGCAATGGACCGAGAAAAGCACAGTAAAAATGGTTTTGGAGAAAAGCAAAGTCATTTTGTTAGGCAAGTGCATAAAATGTCATCTATACAAACAGAAATATCATGTTTGTTTGCCGCATTTCCTCTAGCTTTCTCCCTAGAAAATACGAATGTGTAGAGCAGGTGTTTCCATGTGGAGTCAATTAGTGTTTCCCAGTGCAAAATTAAATGTTCACTGAGAAAATAACATTCAAAACTAAAGTCTGTCGATAATCTCCGCAAAACAGATACACAGAGGCTGCAGGAATATCGGGCATTGAGTTAGCCAAAACACAACTGGATATTTCTGGTTTCATCCAGTCATATCCGGACAAAATAGGGTGGAATTCATATACAATGGACAGAAAAATCACAGTAAATATGGTTTTGGAGAAAAACAAAGTCTTTCCTTTAGGCAAGTGCATAAAATGTCATTTATACAAACAGAAATATCATGTTTGTTTGCCACAGTTCCTCTAACTTACTCCCTAGAAAATACAAATGTGTAGAGCTGGTGTCTCCATGTGGAATCAATTAGTGTTTCTAGGGTAGAAAATTAAATGTTCCCTGATAAAAACATTCAAAACAATAAAGTCCATTGATAATGTCCAGAAAACACAAACACAGAGGCTTTCACAATATTTTGGATTGAGTTAGCCAACACAACTGGATATTTCTGGTTTCATCCAGTCATATCCAGACAAAGTGTTGGGGAATTCGTATGAAATGGACTGAGAAAATCACAATAAAAATGGTTTTGGAGAAAAGCAAAGTCTTTTCGTTCGGCAAGTGCATAAATTGTCATCTGTACAAACAGAAATATCATGTTTGTTTGCCACAGTTCCTCTAGCTTTCTCGCTAGAAAATACGAATGTGTAGAGCCGGTGTCTCCTTGTAGAACCAATTAGAGTGTCCAAGAACAAAATTAAATGTTCCCTGAGAAAAAACATTCCAAAAAATAAAGTCTTTTGATAATATCCGGAAAACTGACACACAGAGGCTGTAGCAATATCTGGGCTTGAGTTACGCAAAACACAACCGGATATTTCTGCTTTCATCAAGTCATATCTGCACAAAGTGGTGTGGAAATCCTATGCAATGGACCAAGAAAATCACAGTAAAAATGGTTTTGGAGAAAAGCAAAGTCATTTTGTTAGGCAAGTGCATAAAATGTCATCTACACAAACAGAAATATCATGTTTGTTTGCCACAGTTCCTCTAGCTTTCTCCCTAGAAAATACGAATGTGTAGAGCCAGTGTCTCCTTGTAGAACCAATTAGAGTGTCCAAGAACAAAATTAAATGTTCCCTGAGAAAAAAACATTCCAAAAAATAAAGTCTTTTGATAATATCCGGAAAACTGACACACAAAGGCTGTAGCAATATCTAGGATTGAGTTAGCAAAAACACAACCGGATATTTCTGCTTTCATCAAGTCATATCTGCACAAAGTGGTGTGGAAATCCTATGCAATGGACCAAGAAAATCACAGTAAAAATGGTTTTGGAGAAAAGCAAAGTCATTTTGTTAGGCAAGTGCATAAAATGTCATCTACACAAACAGAAATATCATGTTTGTTTGCCACAGTTCCTCTAGCTTTCTCCCTAGAAAATACGAATGTGTAGAGCTGGTGTCTCCATATGTAACCAATTATTGTTTCTACTCTACAAAATTAAATGTTCCCTCATAAAAAACATTCAAAACAATAAAGTCTTTAGATAATATCCGGAATACTCAAACACAGAGGCTGTAGCAATATCTGGGATTGAGTTAGCCAAAACACAGCTGGATATTTCTGGTTTCATCCAGTCATCTCCTGACAAAGTGGTGTGGAATGCGTATGCAATGGACCGAGAAAACCACAGCAAAAATGCTTTTGGAGAAAAGCAAAGTCTTTTCGTTAGGCAAGTGCATAAAATATCATCTGTACAAACAGAAATATCATGTTTGTTTGCCGCACTTCCTCTAGCTTTCTCCCTAGAAAATAAGAAAGTATAGAACTGGAGTCTCCATGTGGAATCAACTAGTGTTTCCCAGCAGAAAATTAAATATTCCCTGATATAAAACATTAAAAACAATAAAGTCCGTTGATAATATCTGGAAAACGCAAACAAAGAGGCTGTAGCAATATCTGGGATTGAGTTACGCAAAACACAACCGGGAATTTCTGGTTTCATCCAGTCATATCTGGACAAAGTGGTGTGGAAATCGTATGCAATGGACCGAGAAAAGCACAGTAAAAATGGTTTTGGAGAAAAGCAAAGTCATTTTGTTAGGCAAGTGCATAAAATGTCATCTATACAAACAGAAATATCATGTTTGTTTGCCGCATTTCCTCTAGCTTTCTCCCTAGAAAATACGAATGTGTAGAGCAGGTGTTTCCATGTGGAGTCAATTAGTGTTTACCAGTGCAAAATTAAATGTTCACTGATAAAATAACATTCAAAACTAAAGTCTGTCGATAATCTCCGCAAAACAGATACACAGAGGCTGCAGGAATATCGGGCATTGAGTTAGCCAAAACACAACTGGATATTTCTGGTTTCATCCAGTCATATCCGGACAAAATAGGGTGGAATTCATATACAATGGACAGAAAAATCACAGTAAATATGGTTTTGGAGAAAAACAAAGTCTTTCCTTTAGGCAAGTGCATAAAATGTCATTTATACAAACAGAAATATCATGTTTGTTTGCCACAGTTCCTCTAACTTACTCCCTAGAAAATACAAATGTGTAGAGCTGGTGTCTCCATGTGGAATCAATTAGTGTTTCTAGGGTAGAAAATTAAATGTTCCCTGATAAAAACATTCAAAACAATAAAGTCCATTGATAATATCCAGAAAACACAAACACAGAGGCTTTCACAATATTTTGGATTGAGTTAGCCAACACAACTGGATATTTCTGGTTTCATCCAGTCATATCCAGACAAAGTGTTGGGGAATTCGTATGAAATGGACTGAGAAAATCACAATAAAAATGGTTTTGGAGAAAAGCAAAGTCTTTTCGTTCGGCAAGTGCATAAATTGTCATCTGTACAAACAGAAATATCATGTTTGTTTGCCACAGTTCCTCTAGCTTTCTCGCTAGAAAATACGAATGTGTAGAGCCGGTGTCTCCTTGTAGAACCAATTAGAGTGTCCAAGAACAAAATTAAATGTTCCCTGAGAAAAAACATTCCAAAAAATAAAGTCTTTTGATAATATCCGGAAAACTGACACACAGAGGCTGTAGCAATATCTGGGCTTGAGTTACGCAAAACACAACCGGATATTTCTGCTTTCATCAAGTCATATCTGCACAAAGTGGTGTGGAAATCCTATGCAATGGACCAAGAAAATCACAGTAAAAATGGTTTTGGAGAAAAGCAAAGTCATTTTGTTAGGCAAGTGCATAAAATGTCATCTACACAAACAGAAATATCATGTTTGTTTGCCACAGTTCCTCTAGCTTTCTCCCTAGAAAATACGAATGTGTAGAGCTGGTGTCTCCATATGTAACCAATTATTGTTTCTACTCTACAAAATTAAATGTTCCCTCATAAAAAACATTCAAAACAATAAAGTCTTTAGATAATATCCGGAATACTCAAACACAGAGGCTGTAGCAATATCTGGGATTGAGTTAGCCAAAACACAGCTGGATATTTCTGGTTTCATCCAGTCATCTCCTGACAAAGTGGTGTGGAATGCGTATGCAATGGACCAAGAAAACCACAGCAAAAATGCTTTTGGAGAAAAGCAAAGTCTTTTCGTTAGGCAAGTGCATAAAATATCATCTGTACAAACAGAAATATCATGTTTGTTTGCCGCACTTCCTCTAGCTTTCTCCCTAGAAAATAAGAAAGTATAGAACTGGAGTCTCCATGTGGAATCAACTAGTGTTTCCCAGCAGAAAATTAAATATTCCCTGATATAAAACATTAAAAACAATAAAGTCCGTTGATAATATCTGGAAAACGCAAACAAAGAGGCTGTAGCAATATCTGGGATTGAGTTACGCAAAACACAACCGGGAATTTCTGGTTTCATCCAGTCATATCTGGACAAAGTGGTGTGGAAATCGTATGCAATGGACCGAGAAAAGCACAGTAAAAATGGTTTTGGAGAAAAGCAAAGTCATTTTGTTAGGCAAGTGCATAAAATGTCATCTATACAAACAGAAATATCATGTTTGTTTGCCGCATTTCCTCTAGCTTTCTCCCTAGAAAATACGAATGTGTAGAGCAGGTGTTTCCATGTGGAGTCAATTAGTGTTTCCCAGTGCAAAATTAAATGTTCACTGATAAAATAACATTCAAAATTAAAGTCTGTCGATAATCTCCGCAAAACAGATACACAGAGGCTGCAGGAATATCGGGCATTGAGTTAGCCAAAACACAACTGGATATTTCTGGTTTCATCCAGTCATATCCAGACAAAATAGGGTGGAATTCATATACAATGGACAGAAAAATCACAGTAAATATGGTTTTGGAGAAAAACAAAGTCTTTCCTTTAGGCAAGTGCATAAAATGTCATTTATACAAACAGAAATATCATGTTTGTTTGCCACAGTTCCTCTAACTTACTCCCTAGAAAATACAAATGTGTAGAGCTGGTGTCTCCATGTGGAATCAATTAGTGTTTCTAGGGTAGAAAATTAAATGTTCCCTGATAAAAACATTCAAAACAATAAAGTCCATTGATAATATCCAGAAAACACAAACACAGAGGCTTTCACAATATTTTGGATTGAGTTAGCCAACACAACTGGATATTTCTGGTTTCATCCAGTCATATCCAGACAAAGTGTTGGGGAATTCGTATGAAATGGACTGAGAAAATCACAATAAAAATGGTTTTGGAGAAAAGCAAAGTCTTTTCGTTCGGCAAGTGCATAAATTGTCATCTGTACAAACAGAAATATCATGTTTGTTTGCCACAGTTCCTCTAGCTTTCTCGCTAGAAAATACGAATGTGTAGAGCCGGTGTCTCCTTGTAGAACCAATTAGAGTGTCCAAGAACAAAATTAAATGTTCCCTGAGAAAAAAACATTCCAAAAAATAAAGTCTTTTGATAATATCCGGAAAACTGACACACAAAGGCTGTAGCAATATCTAGGATTGAGTTAGCAAAAACACAACCGGATATTTCTGGTTTCATCAAGTCATATCTGCACAAAGTGATGTGGAAATCCTATGTAATGGACCAAGAAAATCACAGTAAAAATGGTTTTGGAGAAAAGCAAAGTCATTTTGTTAGGCAAGTGCATAAAATGTCATCTACACAAACAGAAATATCATGTTCGTTTTCCACAGTTCCTCTAGCTTTCTCCCTAGAAAATACGAATGTGTAGAGCTGGTGTCTCCATATGTAACCAATTATTGTTTCTACTCTACAAAATTAAATGTTCCCTCATAAAAAACATTCAAAACAATAAAGTCTTTAGATAATATCCGGAATACTCAAACACAGAGGCTGTAGCAATATCTGGGATTGAGTTAGCCAAAACACAGCTGGATATTTCTGGTTTCATCCAGTCATCTCCTGACAAAGTGGTGTGGAATGCGTATGCAATGGACCGAGAAAACCACAGCAAAAATGCTTTTGGAGAAAAGCAAAGTCTTTTCGTTAGGCAAGTGCATAAATATCATCTGTACAAACAGAAATATCATGTTTGTTTGCCGCACTTCCTCTAGCTTTCTCCCTAGAAAATAAGAAAGTATAGAACTGGAGTCTCCATGTGGAATCAACTAGTGTTTCCCAGCAGAAAATTAAATATTCCCTGATATAAAACATTAAAAACAATAAAGTCCGTTGATAATATCTGGAAAACGCAAACAAAGAGGCTGTAGCAATATCTGGGATTGAGTTACGCAAAACACAACCGGGAATTTCTGGTTTCATCCAGTCATATCTGGACAAAGTGGTGTGGAAATCGTATGCAATGGACCGAGAAAAGCACAGTAAAAATGCTTTTGGAGAAAAGCAAAGTCTTTTCGTTAGGCAAGTGCATAAAATATCATCTATACAAACAGAAATATCATGTTTGTTTGCCGCACTTCCTCTAGCTTTCTCCCTAGAAAATACGAATGTGTAGAGCAGGTGTTTCCATGTGGAGTCCATTAGTGTTTCCCAGTGCAAAATTAAATGTTCACTGATAAAATAACATTCAAAACATAAAGGCTGTCGATAATCTATGGAAAACAGAAACACAGAGGCTGCAGGAATATCGGGCATTGAGTTAGCCAAAACACAAGCAGATATTTCTGGGTTCATGCAGTCATATCCGGACAAAATGGTGTGAAATTCATATGCAATGGACCTAGAAAATCACAGTAAAAAGGTTTTGGAGAAAAGCAACGTCTTTTTGTTGGGCATGTGCAAAAGATGTCATGTATACAAACAGAAATATCATGTTTGTTTGCCACAGTTCCTCTAGCTTTCTCCCTAGAAAATACGAATGTGTAGAGCTGTTGTCTCTATATGGAACCAATTAGTGTTTCTAGGGTAGAAAATTAAATGTTCCCTGATAAAAAATATTCAAAACAATAAAGTCCATTGATAATATCCAGAAAACACAAACACAGAGGCTGTCGCAATATGTGTGATTGAGTTAGCCAAAACACAACCGGATATTTGTGGTTTCACCCAGTCATATCCAGACAAAGTGGTGTGGAATTCGTATGAAATGGACTGAGAAAATCACAGTAAAAATGGTTTTGGAGAAAAGCAAAGTCTTTTTGTTAGGCAAGTGCATAAAATGTCATCTATACAAACAGAAATATCATGTTTGTTTGCCGCATTTCCTCTAGCTTTCTCCCTAGAAAATACGAATGTGTAGAGCAGGTGTTTCCATGTGGAGTCAATTAGTGTTTACCAGTGCAAAATTAAATGTTCACTGATAAAATAACATTCAAAACTAAAGTCTGTCGATAATCTCCGCAAAACAGATACACAGAGGCTGCAGGAATATCGGGCATTGAGTTAGCCAAAACACAACTGGATATTTCTGGTTTCATCCAGTCATATCCGGACAAAATAGGGTGGAATTCATATACAATGGACAGAAAAATCACAGTAAATATGGTTTTGGAGAAAAACAAAGTCTTTCCTTTAGGCAAGTGCATAAAATGTCATCTACGCAAACAGAAATATCATGTTTGTTTTCCACAGTTCCTCTAGCTTTCTCCCTAGAAAATACGAATGTGTAGAGCTGGGGTCTCCATGTGGAGCCAATTAGTGTTTCCAAGCAGAAAATTAAATGTTACCTGATAAAAAAACATTCAAAAAAATAAAGTCTTTAGATAATATCCGGAAAACTCAAACACAGAGGCTGTCGCAATATCTGGGATTGAGTTAGCCAAAACACAACCGGATATTTCTGGTTTCATCCAGTCATATCTGGACAAAGTGGTGTGGAAATCCTATGCAATGGACCGAGAAAATCACAGTAAAAATGGTTTTGGAGAAAAGCAAAGTCATTTTGTTAGGCAAGTGCATAAATTGTCATCTGTACAAACAGAAATATCATGTTTGTTTGCCACAGTTCCTCTAGCTTTCTCCCTAGAAAATACGAATGTGTAGAGCTGGTGTCTCCATATGTAACCAATTATTGTTTCTACTCTACAAAATTAAATGTTCCCTCATAAAAAACATTCAAAACAAAAAAGTCTTTGGATAATATCCGGAATACTCAAACACAGAGGCTGTAGCAATATCTGGGATTGAGTTAGCCAAAACACAGCTGGATATTTCTGGTTTCATCCAGTCATCTCCTGACAAAGTGGTGTGGAATGCGTATGCAATGGACAGAGAAAACCACAGCAAAAATGCTTTTGGAGAAAAGCAAAGTCTTTTCGTTAGGCAAGTGCATAAATATCATCTGTACAAACAGAAATATCATGTTTGTTTGCCACACTTCCTCTAGCTTTCTCCCTAGAAAATAAGAAAGTATAGAACTGGAGTCTCCATGTGGAATCATCTAGTGTTTCCCAGCAGAAAATTAAATATTCCCTGATATAATACATTAAAAACAATAAAGTCCATTGATAATATCTGGAAAACGCAAACAAAGAGGCTGTAGCAATATCTGGGATTGAGTTACGCAAAACACAACCGGGAATTTCTGGTTTCATCCAGTCATATCTGGACAAAGTGGTGTGGAAATCGTATGCAATGGACCAAGAAAAGCACAGTAAAAATGGTTTTGGAGAAAAGCAAAGTCATTTTGTTAGGCTAGTGCATAAAATGTCATCTATACAAACAGAAATATCATGTTTGTTTGCCGCATTTCCTCTAGCTTTCTCCCTAGTAAATACGAATGTGTAGAGCAGGTGTTTCCATGTGGAGTCAATTAGTGTTTCCCAGTGCAAAATTAAATGTTCACTGATAAAATAACATTCAAAACATAAAGGCTGTCGATAATCTATGGAAAACAGAAACACAGAGGCTGCAGGAATATCGGGCATTGAGTTAGCCAAAACACAAGCAGATATTTCTGGGTTCATGCAGTCATATCCGGACAAAATGGTGTGAAATTCATATGCAATGGACCTAGAAAATCACAGTAAAAAGGTTTTGGAGAAAAGCAACGTCTTTTCGTTGGGCATGTGCAAAAGATGTCATGTATACAAACAGAAATATCATGTTTGTTTGCCACAGTTCCTCTAGCTTTCTCCCTAGAAAATACGAATGTGTAGAGCTGTTGTCTCTATATGGAACCAATTAGTGTTTCTAGGGTAGAAAATTAAATGTTCCCTGATAAAAAACATTCAAAACAATAAAGTCCATTGATAATATCCAGAAAACACAAACACAGAGGCTGTCGCAATATGTGTGATTGAGTTAGCCAAAACACAACCGGATATTTGTGGTTTCACCCAGTCATATCCAGACAAAGTGGTGTGGAATTCGTATGAAATGGACTGAGAAAAGCACAGTAAAAATGGTTTTGGAGAAAAGCAAAGTCTTTTTGTTAGGCAAGTGCATAAAATGTCATCTATACAAACAGAAATATCATGTTTGTTTGCCGCATTTCCTCTAGCTTTCTCCCTAGAAAATACGAATGTGTAGAGCAGGTGTTTCCATGTGGAGTCAATTAGTGTTTACCAGTGCAAAATTAAATGTTCACTGATAAAATAACATTCAAAACTAAAGTCTGTCGATAATCTCCGCAAAACAGATACACAGAGGCTGCAGGAATATCGGGCATTGAGTTAGCCAAAACACAACTGGATATTTCTGGTTTCATCCAGTCATATCCGGACAAAATAGGGTGGAATTCATATACAATGGACAGAAAAATCACAGTAAATATGGTTTTGGAGAAAAACAAAGTCTTTCCTTTAGGCAAGTGCATAAAATGTCATCTACACAAACAGAAATATCATGTTTGTTTTCCACAGTTCCTCTAGCTTTCTCCCTAGAAAATACGAATGTGTAGAGCTGGGGTCTCCATGTGGAGCCAATTAGTGTTTCCAAGCAGAAAATTAAATGTTACCTGATAAAAAAACATTCAAAAAAATAAAGTCTTTAGATAATATCCGGAAAACTCAAACACAGAGGCTGTCGCAATATCTGGGATTGAGTTAGCCAAAACACAACCGGATATTTCTGGTTTCATCCAGTCATATCTGCACAAAGTGGTGTGGAAATCCTATGCAATGGACCGAGAAAATCACAGTAAAAATGGTTTTGGAGAAAAGCAAAGTCATTTTGTTAGGCAAGTGCATAAATTGTCATCTGTACAAACAGAAATATCATGTTTGTTTGCCACAGTTCCTCTAGCTTTCTCCCTAGAAAATACGAATGTGTAGAGCTGGTGTCTCCATATGTAACCAATTATTGTTTCTACTCTACAAAATTAAATGTTCCCTCATAAAAAACATTCAAAACAAAAAAGTCTTTGGATAATATCCGGAATACTCAAACACAGAGGCTGTAGCAATATCTGGGATTGAGTTAGCCAAAACACAGCTGGATATTTCTGGTTTCATCCAGTCATCTCCTGACAAAGTGGTGTGGAATGCGTATGCAATGGACAGAGAAAACCACAGCAAAAATGCTTTTGGAGAAAAGCAAAGTCTTTTCGTTAGGCAAGTGCATAAATATCATCTGTACAAACAGAAATATCATGTTTGTTTGCCACACTTCCTCTAGCTTTCTCCCTAGAAAATAAGAAAGTATAGAACTGGAGTCTCCATGTGGAATCATCTAGTGTTTCCCAGCAGAAAATTAAATATTCCCTGATATAATACATTAAAAACAATAAAGTCCATTGATAATATCTGGAAAACGCAAACAAAGAGGCTGTAGCAATATCTGGGATTGAGTTACGCAAAACACAACCGGGAATTTCTGGTTTCATCCAGTCATATCTGGACAAAGTGGTGTGGAAATCGTATGCAATGGACCGAGAAAAGCACAGTAAAAATGGTTTTGGAGAAAAGCAAAGTCATTTTGTTAGGCTAGTGCATAAAATGTCATCTATACAAACAGAAATATCATGTTTGTTTGCCGCATTTCCTCTAGCTTTCTCCCTAGTAAATACGAATGTGTAGAGCAGGTGTTTCCATGTGGAGTCAATTAGTGTTTACCAGTGCAAAATTAAATGTTCACTGATAAAATAACATTCAAAACATAAAGGCTGTCGATAATCTATGGAAAACAGAAACACAGAGGCTGCAGGAATATCGGGCATTGAGTTAGCCAAAACACAAGCAGATATTTCTGGGTTCATGCAGTCATATCCGGACAAAATGGTGTGAAATTCATATGCAATGGACCTAGAAAATCACAGTAAAAAGGTTTTGGAGAAAAGCAACGTCTTTTCGTTGGGCATGTGCAAAAGATGTCATGTATACAAACAGAAATATCATGTTTGTTTGCCACAGTTCCTCTAGCTTTCTCCCTAGAAAATACGAATGTGTAGAGCTGTTGTCTCTATATGGAACCAATTAGTGTTTCTAGGGTAGAAAATTAAATGTTCCCTGATAAAAAACATTCAAAACAATAAAGTCCATTGATAATATCCAGAAAACACAAACACAGAGGCTGTCGCAATATGTGTGATTGAGTTAGCCAAAACACAACCGGATATTTGTGGTTTCACCCAGTCATATCCAGACAAAGTGGTGTGGAATTCGTATGAAATGGACTGAGAAAATCACAGTAAAAATGGTTTTGGAGAAAAGCAAAGTCTTTTTGTTAGGCAAGTGCATAAAATGTCATCTATACAAACAGAAATATCATGTTTGTTTGCCGCATTTCCTCTAGCTTTCTCCCTAGAAAATACGAATGTGTAGAGCAGGTGTTTCCATGTGGAGTCAATTAGTGTTTCCCAGTGCAAAATTAAATGTTCACTGATAAAATAACATTCAAAACTAAAGTCTGTCGATAATCTCCGCAAAACAGATACACAGAGGCTGCAGGAATATCGGGCATTGAGTTAGCCAAAACACAACTGGATATTTCTGGTTTCATCCAGTCATATCCGGACAAAATAGGGTGGAATTCATATACAATGGACAGAAAAATCACAGTAAATATGGTTTTGGAGAAAAACAAAGTCTTTCCTTTAGGCAAGTGCATAAAATGTCATCTACACAAACAGAAATATCATGTTTGTTTTCCACAGTTCCTCTAGCTTTCTCCCTAGAAAATACGAATGTGTAGAGCTGGGGTCTCCATGTGGAGCCAATTAGTGTTTCCAAGCAGAAAATTAAATGTTACCTGATAAAAAAACATTCAAAAAAATAAAGTCTTTAGATAATATCCGGAAAACTCAAACACAGAGGCTGTCGCAATATCTGGGATTGAGTTAGCCAAAACACAACCGGATATTTCTGGTTTCATCCAGTCATATCTGGACAAAGTGGTGTGGAAATCCTATGCAATGGACCGAGAAAATCACAGTAAAAATGGTTTTGGAGAAAAGCAAAGTCATTTTGTTAGGCAAGTGCATAAATTGTCATCTGTACAAACAGAAATATCATGTTTGTTTGCCACAGTTCCTCTAGCTTTCTCCCTAGAAAATACGAATGTGTAGAGCTGGTGTCTCCATATGTAACCAATTATTGTTTCTACTCTACAAAATTAAATGTTCCCTCATAAAAAACATTCAAAACAAAAAAGTCTTTGGATAATATCCGGAATACTCAAACACAGAGGCTGTAGCAATATCTGGGATTGAGTTAGCCAAAACACAGCTGGATATTTCTGGTTTCATCCAGTCATCTCCTGACAAAGTGGTGTGGAATGCGTATGCAATGGACAGAGAAAACCACAGCAAAAATGCTTTTGGAGAAAAGCAAAGTCTTTTCGTTAGGCAAGTGCATAAATATCATCTGTACAAACAGAAATATCATGTTTGTTTGCCACACTTCCTCTAGCTTTCTCCCTAGAAAATAAGAAAGTATAGAACTGGAGTCTCCATGTGGAATCATCTAGTGTTTCCCAGCAGAAAATTAAATATTCCCTGATATAATACATTAAAAACAATAAAGTCCATTGATAATATCTGGAAAACGCAAACAAAGAGGCTGTAGCAATATCTGGGATTGAGTTACGCAAAACACAACCGGGAATTTCTGGTTTCATCCAGTCATATCTGGACAAAGTGGTGTGGAAATCGTATGCAATGGACCGAGAAAAGCACAGTAAAAATGGTTTTGGAGAAAAGCAAAGTCATTTTGTTAGGCTAGTGCATAAAATGTCATCTATACAAACAGAAATATCATGTTTGTTTGCCGCATTTCCTCTAGCTTTCTCCCTAGTAAATACGAATGTGTAGAGCAGGTGTTTCCATGTGGAGTCAATTAGTGTTTCCCAGTGCAAAATTAAATGTTCACTGATAAAATAACATTCAAAACATAAAGGCTGTCGATAATCTATGGAAAACAGAAACACAGAGGCTGCAGGAATATCGGGCATTGAGTTAGCCAAAACACAAGCAGATATTTCTGGGTTCATGCAGTCATATCCGGACAAAATGGTGTGAAATTCATATGCAATGGACCTAGAAAATCACAGTAAAAAGGTTTTGGAGAAAAGCAACGTCTTTTCGTTGGGCATGTGCAAAAGATGTCATGTATACAAACAGAAATATCATGTTTGTTTGCCACAGTTCCTCTAGCTTTCTCCCTAGAAAATACGAATGTGTAGAGCTGTTGTCTCTATATGGAACCAATTAGTGTTTCTAGGGTAGAAAATTAAATGTTCCCTGATAAAAAACATTCAAAACAATAAAGTCCATTGATAATATCCAGAAAACACAAACACAGAGGCTGTCGCAATATGTGTGATTGAGTTAGCCAAAACACAACCGGATATTTGTGGTTTCACCCAGTCATATCCAGACAAAGTGGTGTGGAATTCGTATGAAATGGACTGAGAAAAGCACAGTAAAAATGGTTTTGGAGAAAAGCAAAGTCTTTTTGTTAGGCAAGTGCATAAAATGTCATCTATACAAACAGAAATATCATGTTTGTTTGCCGCATTTCCTCTAGCTTTCTCCCTAGAAAATACGAATGTGTAGAGCAGGTGTTTCCATGTGGAGTCAATTAGTGTTTACCAGTGCAAAATTAAATGTTCACTGATAAAATAACATTCAAAACTAAAGTCTGTCGATAATCTCCGCAAAACAGATACACAGAGGCTGCAGGAATATCGGGCATTGAGTTAGCCAAAACACAACTGGATATTTCTGGTTTCATCCAGTCATATCCGGACAAAATAGGGTGGAATTCATATACAATGGACAGAAAAATCACAGTAAATATGGTTTTGGAGAAAAACAAAGTCTTTCCTTTAGGCAAGTGCATAAAATGTCATCTACACAAACAGAAATATCATGTTTGTTTTCCACAGTTCCTCTAGCTTTCTCCCTAGAAAATACGAATGTGTAGAGCTGGGGTCTCCATGTGGAGCCAATTAGTGTTTCCAAGCAGAAAATTAAATGTTACCTGATAAAAAAACATTCAAAAAAATAAAGTCTTTAGATAATATCCGGAAAACTCAAACACAGAGGCTGTCGCAATATCTGGGATTGAGTTAGCCAAAACACAACCGGATATTTCTGGTTTCATCCAGTCATATCTGCACAAAGTGGTGTGGAAATCCTATGCAATGGACCGAGAAAATCACAGTAAAAATGGTTTTGGAGAAAAGCAAAGTCATTTTGTTAGGCAAGTGCATAAATTGTCATCTGTACAAACAGAAATATCATGTTTGTTTGCCACAGTTCCTCTAGCTTTCTCCCTAGAAAATACGAATGTGTAGAGCTGGTGTCTCCATATGTAACCAATTATTGTTTCTACTCTACAAAATTAAATGTTCCCTCATAAAAAACATTCAAAACAAAAAAGTCTTTGGATAATATCCGGAATACTCAAACACAGAGGCTGTAGCAATATCTGGGATTGAGTTAGCCAAAACACAGCTGGATATTTCTGGTTTCATCCAGTCATCTCCTGACAAAGTGGTGTGGAATGCGTATGCAATGGACAGAGAAAACCACAGCAAAAATGCTTTTGGAGAAAAGCAAAGTCTTTTCGTTAGGCAAGTGCATAAATATCATCTGTACAAACAGAAATATCATGTTTGTTTGCCACACTTCCTCTAGCTTTCTCCCTAGAAAATAAGAAAGTATAGAACTGGAGTCTCCATGTGGAATCATCTAGTGTTTCCCAGCAGAAAATTAAATATTCCCTGATATAATACATTAAAAACAATAAAGTCCATTGATAATATCTGGAAAACGCAAACAAAGAGGCTGTAGCAATATCTGGGATTGAGTTACGCAAAACACAACCGGGAATTTCTGGTTTCATCCAGTCATATCTGGACAAAGTGGTGTGGAAATCGTATGCAATGGACCGAGAAAAGCACAGTAAAAATGGTTTTGGAGAAAAGCAAAGTCATTTTGTTAGGCTAGTGCATAAAATGTCATCTATACAAACAGAAATATCATGTTTGTTTGCCGCATTTCCTCTAGCTTTCTCCCTAGTAAATACGAATGTGTAGAGCAGGTGTTTCCATGTGGAGTCAATTAGTGTTTACCAGTGCAAAATTAAATGTTCACTGATAAAATAACATTCAAAACATAAAGGCTGTCGATAATCTATGGAAAACAGAAACACAGAGGCTGCAGGAATATCGGGCATTGAGTTAGCCAAAACACAAGCAGATATTTCTGGGTTCATGCAGTCATATCCGGACAAAATGGTGTGAAATTCATATGCAATGGACCTAGAAAATCACAGTAAAAAGGTTTTGGAGAAAAGCAACGTCTTTTCGTTGGGCATGTGCAAAAGATGTCATGTATACAAACAGAAATATCATGTTTGTTTGCCACAGTTCCTCTAGCTTTCTCCCTAGAAAATACGAATGTGTAGAGCTGTTGTCTCTATATGGAACCAATTAGTGTTTCTAGGGTAGAAAATTAAATGTTCCCTGATAAAAAACATTCAAAACAATAAAGTCCATTGATAATATCCAGAAAACACAAACACAGAGGCTGTCGCAATATGTGTGATTGAGTTAGCCAAAACACAACCGGATATTTGTGGTTTCACCCAGTCATATCCAGACAAAGTGGTGTGGAATTCGTATGAAATGGACTGAGAAAAGCACAGTAAAAATGGTTTTGGAGAAAAGCAAAGTCTTTTTGTTAGGCAAGTGCATAAAATGTCATCTATACAAACAGAAATATCATGTTTGTTTGCCGCATTTCCTCTAGCTTTCTCCCTAGAAAATACGAATGTGTAGAGCAGGTGTTTCCATGTGGAGTCAATTAGTGTTTACCAGTGCAAAATTAAATGTTCACTGATAAAATAACATTCAAAACTAAAGTCTGTCGATAATCTCCGCAAAACAGATACACAGAGGCTGCAGGAATATCGGGCATTGAGTTAGCCAAAACACAACTGGATATTTCTGGTTTCATCCAGTCATATCCGGACAAAATAGGGTGGAATTCATATACAATGGACAGAAAAATCACAGTAAATATGGTTTTGGAGAAAAACAAAGTCTTTCCTTTAGGCAAGTGCATAAAATGTCATCTACACAAACAGAAATATCATGTTTGTTTTCCACAGTTCCTCTAGCTTTCTCCCTAGAAAATACGAATGTGTAGAGCTGGGGTCTCCATGTGGAGCCAATTAGTGTTTCCAAGCAGAAAATTAAATGTTACCTGATAAAAAAACATTCAAAAAAATAAAGTCTTTAGATAATATCCGGAAAACTCAAACACAGAGGCTGTCGCAATATCTGGGATTGAGTTAGCCAAAACACAACCGGATATTTCTGGTTTCATCCAGTCATATCTGCACAAAGTGGTGTGGAAATCCTATGCAATGGACCGAGAAAATCACAGTAAAAATGGTTTTGGAGAAAAGCAAAGTCATTTTGTTAGGCAAGTGCATAAATTGTCATCTGTACAAACAGAAATATCATGTTTGTTTGCCACAGTTCCTCTAGCTTTCTCCCTAGAAAATACGAATGTGTAGAGCTGGTGTCTCCATATGTAACCAATTATTGTTTCTACTCTACAAAATTAAATGTTCCCTCATAAAAAACATTCAAAACAAAAAAGTCTTTGGATAATATCCGGAATACTCAAACACAGAGGCTGTAGCAATATCTGGGATTGAGTTAGCCAAAACACAGCTGGATATTTCTGGTTTCATCCAGTCATCTCCTGACAAAGTGGTGTGGAATGCGTATGCAATGGACAGAGAAAACCACAGCAAAAATGCTTTTGGAGAAAAGCAAAGTCTTTTCGTTAGGCAAGTGCATAAATATCATCTGTACAAACAGAAATATCATGTTTGTTTGCCACACTTCCTCTAGCTTTCTCCCTAGAAAATAAGAAAGTATAGAACTGGAGTCTCCATGTGGAATCATCTAGTGTTTCCCAGCAGAAAATTAAATATTCCCTGATATAATACATTAAAAACAATAAAGTCCATTGATAATATCTGGAAAACGCAAACAAAGAGGCTGTAGCAATATCTGGGATTGAGTTACGCAAAACACAACCGGGAATTTCTGGTTTCATCCAGTCATATCTGGACAAAGTGGTGTGGAAATCGTATGCAATGGACCGAGAAAAGCACAGTAAAAATGGTTTTGGAGAAAAGCAAAGTCATTTTGTTAGGCTAGTGCATAAAATGTCATCTATACAAACAGAAATATCATGTTTGTTTGCCGCATTTCCTCTAGCTTTCTCCCTAGTAAATACGAATGTGTAGAGCAGGTGTTTCCATGTGGAGTCAATTAGTGTTTACCAGTGCAAAATTAAATGTTCACTGATAAAATAACATTCAAAACATAAAGGCTGTCGATAATCTATGGAAAACAGAAACACAGAGGCTGCAGGAATATCGGGCATTGAGTTAGCCAAAACACAAGCAGATATTTCTGGGTTCATGCAGTCATATCCGGACAAAATGGTGTGAAATTCATATGCAATGGACCTAGAAAATCACAGTAAAAAGGTTTTGGAGAAAAGCAACGTCTTTTCGTTGGGCATGTGCAAAAGATGTCATGTATACAAACAGAAATATCATGTTTGTTTGCCACAGTTCCTCTAGCTTTCTCCCTAGAAAATACGAATGTGTAGAGCTGTTGTCTCTATATGGAACCAATTAGTGTTTCTAGGGTAGAAAATTAAATGTTCCCTGATAAAAAACATTCAAAACAATAAAGTCCATTGATAATATCCAGAAAACACAAACACAGAGGCTGTCGCAATATGTGTGATTGAGTTAGCCAAAACACAACCGGATATTTGTGGTTTCACCCAGTCATATCCAGACAAAGTGGTGTGGAATTCGTATGAAATGGACTGAGAAAATCACAGTAAAAATGGTTTTGGAGAAAAGCAAAGTCTTTTTGTTAGGCAAGTGCATAAAATGTCATCTATACAAACAGAAATATCATGTTTGTTTGCCGCATTTCCTCTAGCTTTCTCCCTAGAAAATACGAATGTGTAGAGCAGGTGTTTCCATGTGGAGTCAATTAGTGTTTCCCAGTGCAAAATTAAATGTTCACTGATAAAATAACATTCAAAACTAAAGTCTGTCGATAATCTCCGCAAAACAGATACACAGAGGCTGCAGGAATATCGGGCATTGAGTTAGCCAAAACACAACTGGATATTTCTGGTTTCATCCAGTCATATCCGGACAAAATAGGGTGGAATTCATATACAATGGACAGAAAAATCACAGTAAATATGGTTTTGGAGAAAAACAAAGTCTTTCCTTTAGGCAAGTGCATAAAATGTCATCTACACAAACAGAAATATCATGTTTGTTTTCCACAGTTCCTCTAGCTTTCTCCCTAGAAAATACGAATGTGTAGAGCTGGGGTCTCCATGTGGAGCCAATTAGTGTTTCCAAGCAGAAAATTAAATGTTACCTGATAAAAAAACATTCAAAAAAATAAAGTCTTTAGATAATATCCGGAAAACTCAAACACAGAGGCTGTCGCAATATCTGGGATTGAGTTAGCCAAAACACAACCGGATATTTCTGGTTTCATCCAGTCATATCTGGACAAAGTGGTGTGGAAATCCTATGCAATGGACCGAGAAAATCACAGTAAAAATGGTTTTGGAGAAAAGCAAAGTCATTTTGTTAGGCAAGTGCATAAATTGTCATCTGTACAAACAGAAATATCATGTTTGTTTGCCACAGTTCCTCTAGCTTTCTCCCTAGAAAATACGAATGTGTAGAGCTGGTGTCTCCATATGTAACCAATTATTGTTTCTACTCTACAAAATTAAATGTTCCCTCATAAAAAACATTCAAAACAAAAAAGTCTTTGGATAATATCCGGAATACTCAAACACAGAGGCTGTAGCAATATCTGGGATTGAGTTAGACAAAACACAGCTGGATATTTCTGGTTTCATCCAGTCATCTCCTGACAAAGTGGTGTGGAATGCGTATGCAATGGACAGAGAAAACCACAGCAAAAATGCTTTTGGAGAAAAGCAAAGTCTTTTCATTAGGCAAGTGCATAAATATCATCTGTACAAACAGAAATATCATGTTTGTTTGCCACACTTCCTCTAGCTTTCTCCCTAGAAAATAAGAAAGTATAGAACTGGAGTCTCCATGTGGAATCATCTAGTGTTTCCCAGCAGAAAATTAAATATTCCCTGATATAATACATTAAAAACAATAAAGTCCATTGATAATATCTGGAAAACGCAAACAAAGAGGCTGTAGCAATATCTGGGATTGAGTTACGCAAAACACAACCGGGAATTTCTGGTTTCATCCAGTCATATCTGGACAAAGTGGTGTGGAAATCGTATGCAATGGACCGAGAAAAGCACAGTAAAAATGGTTTTGGAGAAAAGCAAAGTCATTTTGTTAGGCTAGTGCATAAAATGTCATCTATACAAACAGAAATATCATGTTTGTTTGCCGCATTTCCTCTAGCTTTCTCCCTAGTAAATACGAATGTGTAGAGCAGGTGTTTCCATGTGGAGTCAATTAGTGTTTCCCAGTGCAAAATTAAATGTTCACTGATAAAATAGCATTCAAAACATAAAGTCTGTCGATAATCTCTGCAAAACAGAAACACAGAGGCTGCAGGAATATCTGGAATTGAGTTAGCCAAAACAGAACCGGATATTTATAGTTTCATCCAGTCACACCCGGACAAAATAGGGTGGAATTCATATACAATGGACAGAAAAATCACAGTAAATATGGTTTTGGAGAAAAACAGTCTTTCCTTTAGGCAAGTGCATAAAATGTCATTTATACAAACAGAAATATCATGTTTGTTTGCCGCAGTTCCTCTAACTTACTCCCTAGAAAATACAAATGTGTAGAGCTGGTGTCTCCATTTGGAGTCAACTAGTGTTTCCTAGCACAAAATTAAATGTTCCCTGATAAAAAACATTCAAAACAATAAAGTCTGTCGATAATATCCGGAAAACATTAACACAGAACCTGTAGCAATATCTGGGATTGCGTTAGCCAAAACACAACCGGATATTTCAGGTTTCATCCAGTCATATCTTGACAAACTTGTGTGGAATTCGTATGCAATGGAACGGGAACATCATAGTAAAAATGTTTATGGAGAAATGCAAAGTCTTTTTGTTATGCAAGTGCATAAATTGACATATATACAAACAGAAATAACATGTTTATTTGCCACTGTTCCTCTAAATTATTCCCTAGAACATACGAATGTGTAGAGCTGGTTTCTCCATGTGGAACCCTTTAGTGTTTCCCAGCACAAAATTAAATGTTCCCTGATAAAAAACATTCAAAACAATAAAGTCTGTCTATAAAATACAGAAAACACAGAGTCTGTGGCAATATGTGGGATTAAGTTAGCAAAAACACAACCGGATATTTCTGGTATCATCCAGTCATATCCTGACATAAATTGTGTGGAATTCATACACAATGGACACACTATCTAGTAAAAACTGTTTTGGAGAAAAGAAAATCTTTTCGTTAAGCAAGTGCATAAAATGTCATCTACACAAACAGAAATATGATGTTTGTTTGCCGCAGTTCCTATAGCTTTCTCACTAGAAAATACGAATGTGTAGAGCTGGTGTCTCCATGTGGAACCAAATAGTGTTTCCAAGCACAAAATTAAATGTTCCCTGATAAAAAACATTCAGATCAATAAAGTCCATCGATAATATCCAGAAAACACAAAAACAGAGGCTGTCGCAATACCTGGAACTGAGTGAGCCAAAACACAACCGGTTAATTCTGGGTTCATGCAGTCATATCCGGACAAAGTGGTGTGGAATTCGTATACAATGGACACAGACAATCACAGGAAAAACGGTTTTGGAGAAAAGCAAAGTCTTTTCATTGACAAGTGATAAAATGTCATCAATACAAACAGAAATATTATGTTTTTGCTGCAGTTCCTCTAGCTTTCTTCCTAGAATATAATAATATGAAGAGCTGGTGTCTCCATGTGGAACCAATTAGTGTTTCCCAGCACAAAATTTAATGTTCCCTGATAAAAAACATTCAAAACAATAAAGTCCATTGATAATATCCGGAAAACACAAACACAGAGGCTGCCGCAATGTGGGATTTATTTAGCAAAAACACAACCGGATATTTCTGGTTTCATCCAGTCATATCCAGACAAACTGGTCTGGAATTCCTGTTCAATGGAACTGACACATCACAGTAAAAATGGTTTTGGAGAAAAGAAAATCTTTCGTTAGGCAAGTGCATAAAATGTCATGTATACAAACAGAAATATCATGTTTGCCGCAGTTCCTCTAGCTTTCTCTCTAGAAAATACGAATGTGTAGAGCTTGTGTCTCCATGTGGAACCAAATAGTGTTTCCAAGCACAAAAATAATGTTCCCTGATAAAAACCATTCAAAACAGTAAAGAACATCCATAATATCCAGAAAACACCAACACAGAGGCTTTCACAATATTTGGGATTGAGTTATCTAAAACACAATCGGACATTTCTGGTTTCATCCAGTCATATCTGTACAACGTGGTGTGGAATTCGTGTTGAATGGACCGGGGATATCGCAGTAGAAATGGTTTTCGAGAAAAGCAAAGTTTTCGTTAGGCAAGTGCATAAAATGTCATCTATACAAACAGAAATATCATGTTTGTTTGCCCCAGTTCCTCTAGCTTTCTCCCTAGAAAATTCGAATGTGTAGAGCTGCTGTCTCCATGTGGAACCAATTAGTGTTTCCCAGCCCAAAAATAAATGTTCCCTGATAAAAACCATTCAAAACAAAATGTCTGTTGATAATATCCGGAAAACACAAACACAGAGGCTGTCGCAATATGTGGGATTGAGTTAGCCAAAAGAAAACCGGATATTTCTGGTTTCATCCTGTCATACCTGACAACATAGTGTGGAATTCTTATAAAAAGGATACAGACAGTAACAGTAAATATGGTTTGGGAGAAAAGCAAAGTCTTTTCTTTAGGCAAGTGCATTAAATGTTATCTAAAAAACAGAAATATCATTTTTTTTGCCGCAGTTCCTTAGGTTTTTCCCAAGAAAATACGAATGTGTAGAGCTGGTGTCTCCATGTGGAACCAATTAGTGTTTCCCAGCACTAAATTAAATGTTCCCTGAGAGAAAACATTCAAAACAATAAAGTCCATCGATAATATCCAGAAAACACAAACACAGATACTTTCATAATATTTCGGATTTAGTAAACCAAAACACAACCAGATATTTCTAGTTTCATCCAGTCATATCTGGACAAAGTGGAGTGGAATTCGTATAAATGGACCGAGAATATCACAGTAAAAATGGTTTTGGAGAAAAGAAAAATCTTTCGTTAGGCAAGTGCATAAAATGTCATGTATACAAACAGAAATATCATGTTTTCCGCAGTTCCTCTAGCTTTCTCTCTCGAAAATACGAATGTGTAGAGCTGGTGTCTCCATGCGGAACCCGTTAGTGTTTCCAAGCAGAAAATTAAATGTTCCCTGATAAAAAACATTCAAAACAGTAAAGTCCATCGATAATATCCAGAAAACACAAACACAGAGTCTGTAGCAATATCTGGGATTCAGTTAGCCAAAACACAACCGGATATTTCTGGTTACATCCATTCATATCCGGACAAAGTGATGTGGAATTCATATGCAATGGACCAAGACAATTAGAGTAAAAATAGTTTTGGAGAAAAGGAAAGTCTTTTCGTTAGGCAAGTGGATAAAATGTCATACATAGAAATGGAAATGTCATGTTTGTTTGCCACAGTTCCTCTAGCTTTCTCCCTAGACAATACGAATCTGTAGAGCTGGTGTCTCCATGTGGAACCAACTATTGTTTCCAAGCACAAAATTAAATGTTCCCTGATAAAAAACATTCAAAACAATAAAGTCCATCGATAATCGATAATATCCAGAAAACACAAACACAGAAACTGTCGCAATATGTGGGATTGATTTAGCAAAAACACAAGCATATATTTCTGGTTTCATCCAGTCATATCCGGACAAAGTGGTATTGAATTCATATGCATAGGACCTGGAACATCACAGTAAAAAGGCTTTGGAGAAAAGCAAAGTCTTTTCGTTATGCAGGTCAGTAAAAAGTCACGTATACAAACGCAAATATCATGTTTGTTTGCTGCAGTTCCTCTTGATTTCTCACTAGATAATAAGAATGTTTAGGACTGCTTTCTCTATGTTGAACCAACTATTGTTTCCCAGAACAACATTAAATGTTCCCTGATAAAAAACATTCAAAACAATAAAGTCCATCGATAAGATCCAGAAAACACAAACACAGAGGCTGTCACAGTATTTCGGATTGAGTTAGCCAAAATACAACCGGCTATTTCTGGTTTCATCGACTCATATCCGGAAAAAGTGGTGTGAAATTCGTATGCATTGGCCCGAGACAATAACAGTAGAACTGCTTTTAGAGAAAAGCATAGTCTTTCCATTAGGCAACTTCAAAAAATGTCGTGTATACAAACAGAAATGTCATGTTTGTTTGCTGCAGTTCCTCTAGCTTTCTCGCTAGAAAATACGAATGCCTAGAGCTGGTGTCTCCATGTGGAACCCATTAGTGTTTCCAAGCACAAAATTAAATGTTCCCTGATAAAAAAACATTCAGAACAATAACGTCCGTCGATAATATCCAGAAAACACAAACACAGAGGCTGTCGAAATATTTGGGATTGAGTGAGCCAAAATTCTACCGGATATTTCTGGTTTCATCCAGTCATATCCTGACAAAATCATGTGGAATTCGTACACAATAGACACAGACTATTGCAGTAAAAACGGTTTTGGAGAAAAGCAAAGTCTTTTCGTTAGGCAAGTGCATAAATATCATCTATACAAACAGTAATATCATGTTTGTTTGCCGCAGTTCCTCTAGCTTTCTCTCTAAAAAATACAGATGTGTAGAGCTGGTGTCTGCATGTGGACTCACCTATTGTTTCCCAGGACAAAATTAATTGTTCCCTGATAAAAAACATTCAAAACAATAAAGTCAGTCTATAAAATCTAGAAAACGCCAACACAGATGCTGTCGCGGTATGTGGGATTGAATTAACAAAAACACAACCGGATATTTCTGGTTTCATCCAGTCATATTCAGACAAAGTGGTGTGGAATTTGTATGCAATGGACTGGGAACATCACAGTAAAAATGGTTTTGGAGAAAAGCAAAGTCTTTTGGTTAGGCAAGTGCATAAAATGTCGTCTATAGATACAGAAATATCATGTTTGCTTGCCGCAGTTCCTCTAGCTTTCTCTCTAGAAAATACGAATGTTTAGAGCTGGTAGCTCCATGTGGAACGCATTAGTGTTTCCAAGCACAAAATTAAATGTTCCCTGATAAAAATCATTCAAAACAGCTGGCTTAAAACAATAAATTTGGTCAATAATAGCTAAAAAACACAAACACAGAGGCTGTCGCAATATCTGGGATTGAGTGAGCCAAAACACAACCGGATATTTCTGGTTTCATCCAGTTATATCCGGACAAAGTGGTGTGGAATTCATATGCAATGGACGGGGAACATCACAGCAAAAATGGTTTTGGAGAAAAGCAAAGTCTTTTGGTTAGGAAAATGCATAAAATGTCGTCTATATATACAGAAATATCAGGTTTAATTCCCGCAGTTCCTCTAGCTTTCTCCCTAGAAAATACGAATGTGTAAGCTGGTGTCTCCATGTGGAACAAATTATTGTTTCCAAGCAGAAAATTAAATGTTCCCTGACAAAAAACATTCAAAACAATAAATTGTATCGATATTATGCAGAAAACACAAACACAGAAGCTGTCGAAATATGTGGGATTGAGTTAGCCAAAACACAACCGGATATTACTGGTTTCATCCAGTCATATCCGGAGAAAGTATTCTGGAATTCATATGCAATGGACCTGGAAAATCACAGTAAAATGGTTTTGGAGAAAAGCAAAGTCTTTTCGTTAGGCAAGTGCTTAAAATGTCACCTATACAAATAGAAATATCATGCTTGTTTGCCAGAGTTCCTATAGCTTTCTCCCAAGAAAATACAAATGTGTAGAGCTGGTGTCTCCATGTGTAAACAATTAATGTCCAAGCACAAAATTAAATGTTCCCTGATAAAATCATTCAAAACAATAAAGTTCATCGATAATATCCAGAAAACACGAACACAGAGGCTGTCGCAATATGTTGGAATGAGTTAGCCAAAACACAATCGCATATTTCTGGTTTCATGACATTTTATGCACTGGCCTAATGAAAAGACTTTGCTTTTCTCCAAAACCATTTTTACTCTGATTTTCCCAGTCCATTGCAAACGAATTCCACACCACTTTGTCCAGATATGACTGTATGAAACCAGAAATATCCGGTTTTGTTTTGGCTAACTCGATCCAAAATATTGTGAAAGCCTCTGTGTTTTTGTTTTCTGGATGTTATCAATGGATTTTATTGTTTTGAATGTTTTTTATCAGGAATTATTTAATTTTGTGCTTGGAAACACTACAGGTTCAATGTTAAGGTTTTCCGCATATTATCGACAGACTTTATTGTTTTGAATGTTTTTTATCAGAGAACATTTAATTTTGTTCTGGGATATACTAATTGGTTCCACATGGAGAAACCAGCTCTACAAATTTGTATTTTCTAGGAAGAAAGCTAGAGGAACTGCGACAAACAAACTTGAATTTCTCTTTGTATAGATGATATTTTATGCACTGCTGGAAGGAAATGACTTTGCTTTTCTCCAAAACCATTTGTACTGTGATTTTCTCTGTCCATTGCATGCGAATTCCACACCACTTTAACTGGATATGCCTGGATGAAAACAGAAATATCCGGTTGTGTTTTGGCTAACTCAATCCTTTATAATGTGAAAGCCTCTATATTTGTGTTTTCTGGATATTATCAATGGACTTTATTGTTTTGAATATTTTTTTATCAAGTTGAGAAGATAAGGCAGGTTAGGTTTAAAATGGAGTTGCTTGAGCTAACTGCATACTGTTTTGCTTCTGTGCAAAATAGCTGGGCTTGCAAAATGCTTTTATAAGATAACTGAACTTTAGCTGAACTTGTAGCATGTGATGATTGTGTTAATGCTTTCATGAGATAATTGAGCATGTGATAATTATTTTAGGAGCTATGTTAAGTTTATGGTCACGATGACCCCGTATTTGTGCTTGCTCAAGTACTTTGTTCCTTTACCCTGGAAAAACCCTTTACCTTGTGATTTGTTTTGTCATGCTGTGATTTATCTTGTGATCTTTTGTAATGCTGTGGAGATATGCTAATGTTGTGGTTTTAAGCCTTAAATACTCTGTGCGGTTGATGATCGGGGCCTCTCTTCTTGCACTGCACCAGAGGGTGCTGTTGTGCTTAGAGTTGGCCCATCTGCGCAGATGTAATAAACTTCCTCATGCTCTTTGCATCGATTGGAGTGGAATTCGTGCTTCTGGGGTCGGTAGAATTGTGAGACACCTTTCTGGGGTCTTACATTCTTGGGGGCTCGTCTGGGATTCGAGACCCCAGACCCACGCTCCATTCTCCAATCGGAGGTAAGTTCCTTGTTTTCTGTGAGTCTGTAAAAATTTTTTTTATTGATTGTTTCTGTAGGCACCTTTTTGAAGTTGTGCCTGTACGGGACCTGTATCTGAAAAGAGCCAGTAGTAGGCAAGACAGACGTGTCAAGACCCCTGGCTCAGGCCCTGGAGGACGCTCCAGTGGCGGTATTCTGGGGGAGCCTGGCGGGTGGCAGCCGCTCCGCTCCCATCGCTCTCACCACTTGGTGGGGAAAAGCTTTCCCGGGGAGCCTGGCGGGTGGCAGCCGCTCCGCTCCCATTGGAAGTTTTGGTTTCAGTTTTGTCTTGGTTTTGCGCGCAGTGTCTTTGTGAGTCTTGTGGTTGTTCTCTGTGTTCTAATATACTTTCCTTATTTGCCTTTCCCCTCCAACATGGGACAGGAATTAACTACACCTTTGAGTCTTACTTTAGATCATTGGAGAGAGGTCCGGGAGCGGGCCCAAAACTTGTCTGTGAGAGTGCAGAAGAAGAACTGGACAAGTTTTTGTACGTCCGAGTGGCCAGCCTTCAACATCGGGTGGCCGCGGGATGGGACTTTTGACTCTCGAATTATCTTACAGGTGAAGAGCCAGGTCTGCAGGGAAGGCAAAGAAGGGCACCCAGATCAAGTGCCCTATATCTTTGTGTGGGAGGACCTGGCACAATACCCCCCAAAATGGGTAAAACCCTTTCTCCCGGCTGACTGAGTCGTGGCGGGTGCCTTACCCGCCCCGCCTCCGTCCGTAACACCTTTAAAACCGCAACCCGCGGATCAGAGCGGGCTCCCGTCAGTTGACATCTTTGTGTGGGAAGACCCAGCGCAAAATTCGCCGGTTGCCCCTGCCTTGGCCCTTTACCCATTAAAGGAGTTAGACTCCCTCAAGGCAAAGAAACCCTCGGTCCTCCCGGGAGGGCAGGAGGATCTTTTGCTTTTTGACACCCCACCGCCTTATGCACCCCTCCCGAGAGAGCCTATGGCACCTTCCCCGGATTCTATGCAGGGAGAAGGGGAGGAGGACCCTCCGGCTCGTTCAACCCCCATGAGTGCCAGACTGCGCTTGCGTCGGGGAGGGGGGAGTGAGGGCGGGCAGTGGGAGGCTCAGGCTTTCCCACTCCGCTCAGTGGGGGATCAGATGCAATATTGGCCGTTTTCAGCTTCAGATTTGTACAATTGGAAAACCCATAACCCGCCTTTTTCTCAAGATCCACAAGCTTTGACAGGATTAATTGAATCTATTCTTTTAACCCACCAACTGACCTGGGATGACTGCCAGCAGCTCCTGCAGGCTCTCCTGACCACGGAGGAGAGACAGCGAGTTCTCACGGAAGCTCGAAAAAATGTTCCAGGGGACAACATTCAACCTACCCAACTGCCGAACGAGATTGATGCAGCATTCCCGTTGACCAGACCGGATTGGGATTTTAGTACGGCAGTCGGTAGGGAACGACTTCGTCTCTATCGCCAGATTCTCCTAACAGGTCTCAGAGGGGCAGGGAGACGCCCCACCAATTTGGCTAAGGTGCGTGCCATAACTCAGGGTAATGAGGAGACCCCGGCGGGGTTTCTAGAAAGATTAATGGAGGGATACCGGATGTACACCCCGTTTGACCCCCAGGCTGCTGACCGGCAGTCGGACGTAATAATGTCTTTCATTGGCCAGTCGGCCCCAGATATCCGAGCGCGGCTGCAGAGACTGGAGGGCTTACAGGGTTATACATTGCAGGATCTCCTAAAAGAGGCAGAGAGAATCTTTAATAAGAGGGAAACTAAAGAAGAAAAAGAGGAAAGAATGCAAAAAGAACAAGATCAGAGAGACAAAAAGAAAAATAGGGAACTAGCTAAAATTTTGGTCACCGCAGTAAGCGAATCAAATAGGCAGGATAGGTCAGGATATGGTAGAGGTCAAACAAAGAAATACCCGGGAGACAAAAATAGACCGCGGATAGAACGAGACCAGTGTGCGTACTGTAAGGAAAGAGGACACTGGGCCAGAGACTGTCCAAACAAAAATGCCACCAGAAGAAGAAAGGAGACTGACATTCCAGTTCTTCCCCTGGGGGAAGAGGACGATTACTAGGGGGTCAGGGCCAGGAGCCTCCCCCTGAGCCCCGGGTAACCCTGAGAGTGGGAGGCAGGCCGGTCACGTTTATGGTGGATACCGGAGCTCAGCACTCTGTTTTAAACAAAAATATTGGCCCCCTTAGCTCAAAAATTTCTTGCGTCCAGGGAGCAACTGGAAGAAAAATGTGCCGTTGGACCACAGAACGACAGGTAGATCTAGCCACTGGCCAAGTCACCCACTCATTTCTTTTAGTACCAGACTGCCCGTATCCATTATTAGGAAGAGATTTGCTGTCTAAGGTGGGAGCCCAGATTCATTTCCAGAAGGAAGGGGCCTCAGTGATGGACTCTGGAGGGCGCCTTCTGCAGGTATTGACTTTACAATTAAGAGATGAACATCGTCTATATGACAAAGAAAAAATAAAAACGTCACTAGCCCCTGAGTGGATCGAAAAGTTTCCGAGTTCTTGGGCAGAGACCGGAGGGATAGGATTAGCAATTCAGCAGCCACCTATAATAGTAAATGTAAAGCCTACAGCTGAACCAATATCTGTACGGCAGTATCCTATGACCAAGGAAGCAAAGGATGGAATCCAGCCCCACATTAAGAGACTGCTGGACTTGGGAATATTAAAACCCTGCCAATCCCCTTGGAACACACCCTTACTGCCGGTACGGAAACCAGGCACCAATGACTTCCGACCTGTGCAGGACTTACGCGAGGTAAATCGTCGGGTTGAAGACATTCACCCGACCGTGCCAAATCCGTATAACTTGCTGAGCACTTTGCCTCCATCGCGCACTTGGTATACGGTGCTAGATTTAAAAGATGCCTTCTTTTGTCTGAGATTGAGCCCCCAGAGCCAACCTTTGTTTGCATTCGAATGGAAGGACCCGGAGACTGGATTCTCAGGGCAATTGACTTGGACCAGACTCCCACAAGGATTTAAAAATTCACCCACACTATTCGATGAGGCCTTACATCATGACTTGGCAAGCTTTAGGGTGAGTAACCCTCAATGGACTCTTTTACAGTACGTGGATGACTTACTCCTGGCAGCAGAAACCGAAGCGGACTGTAAACAGGGCACGGAATCCCTGCTCCAGAAGCTAGGCGAGCTGGGATATCGTGCCTCTGCCAAAAAGGCCCAAATATGTGCCCGACAGGTAGTTTACCTGGGCTATAAATTGAGAGGGGGCAGGAGGTGGCTAACGGAGGGACGTAAACAGGCGGTGGCACTTATACCCCCACCTAAAACCCACGCCAGTTGAGGGAATTTCTGGGAAGTGCTGGTTTCTGCCGCCTGTGGATTCCTGGGTTTGTGGAGATTACGGCTTCCCTATATCCCCTCACAAAAAACAATTCCCCTTATATCTGGGGAGAAGAACAGCAGTTGGCCTTCGATCAACTAAAAAAGGCCCTCTTGGAAGCCCCTGCACTAAGCCTGCCTGACCCCAACAAGCCTTTTATCCTATATATAGACGAAAGAGGGGGGATTGCAAAGGGAGTCTTGACCCAAAAATTAGGGCCTTGGAAGAGGCCGGTGGCCTATTTTTCAAAGAAATTGGACAGTGTCGCCTCTGGGTGGCCCCCGTGTCTTCGCATGATAGCGGCGGTGGCCACGATTGTGAAAGATTCTGACAAACTGACTCTGGGACAGCCACTGACCGTAGTGACGTCTCATGCTATTGAGACGGTCATACGTCAGCCACCTGATCGATGGCTATCAAATGCCAGAATTACCCATTACCAAGCAATGTTACTCAACCCCGAGCGCATCCGGTTTGGAACGATGGCCTCTCTCAACCCCGCCACTTTACTGCCGGAACCAGGAGACCATACGCAGGTCAGCCACAATTGCCAACGGGTGCTAGCTGAAGTCTATGGGGCCCGTGAGGACTTGACAGATCAGCCCCTGTCAGACGCGGAGTACACCTGGTACACAGATGGCAGCAGCTTCCTCCATCAAGGTGAGAGGAGGGCAGGGGCAGCGGTGGTTGACGGGAAGACTGTTGTTTGGGCCTCTGCCTTACCACCAGGCACTTCAGCAGAGAAAGCTGAGTTGGTAGCTCTGACTGAGGCCTTAAAACAGGCAAAAGGGAAGAGGGTAAACATTTATACAGACAGTCGATACGCCTTCGCTACGGCGCATGTGCATGGTGAAATATATAAAAGAAGGGGACTGCTTACTTCAGCAGGCAGAGAAATTAAAAATAAGCAGGAAATCCTAGACCTCCTACAGGCCCTCTTCTTGCCAAAGAAGGTGAGCATCATACATTGCCCTGGCCACCAAAAAGGAGAGGATCCAGTGGCACAGGGTAACCAGATGGCGGATGAGGTGGCCAGAACTAGCGCCTTGGGTAGCTGCGTGTTAAACATCGATGTGCAAGACCCTCCCAGCCGGGGGCCGGAATGGAATTATACCGAACAAGATGTGGCAGCCATACAAAGGCTAGGGGGAATTTACGACGAGACCACTAAAAGCCGGAAAATACAGGGCAAAGTCGTGCTGCCCACAAAAGAAACTAGAAGATTAGTACAAGATCTACATAGATGGACACATTTAGGGTATAAGAAATTAAAGACCTTGCTGGATAGGGAGGAGATTTCTCATTTTTTATTGGGACTACATGCAGCAGTAAAACAAACCATAGAGGCCTGCATCCCATGCACCAAGGTAAATCCCAGATGTTCTAAAATACCTGAAGGAGTCCGGATACGGGGGGCTAGGCCTGGAATTAATTGGGAAATAGATTTCACAGAGATCTGCCCAAGCAGATATGGAATTAAGTACCTTCTAGTGTTCGTAGATACCTTTTCCGGCTGGCCTGAAGCATTTCCAGTGAAAAAGGAGACAGCACAAGTCGTGGTTAAGAAGCTATTAGAAGAAATCTTCCCGCGGTTTGGATTACCTAAGGTATTGGGGTCGGATAATGGACCCGCCTTCGTCTCCAGGGTAAGTCAGTTGGTGACCAAAGTGCTGGGGATTATTTGGAAATTACATTGTGCGTACAGGCCCCAGAGTTCAGGTCAGGTAGAACGAATGAACAGGACAATTAAGGAGACCTTGACTAAATTAACAATGGAGACTGGCACTAGAGACTGGGTCGAACTGCTGCCGATGGCTTTGTTTAGGGCTCGTAACACACCTTCTGTATGTGGATTAACACCCTATGAAATGTTGTACGGAGGCCCTCCACCCACAGCAGATTTGTTGGGACCCAGTATTGACTCATTTGCAACATCCTCTACTTTGCAGACCCGCTTCCGAGCTTTGCAGCTCATCCACAGGCATATAGAGAAGCAGCTGACTGCCGTATACCAGTCCAAGTGCCCTACACTCCCGCATTCGTTCCAGATTGGGGACATTGTCTACGTCCGCAGACACCAGACTAAGACGCTTGAGCCACGTTGGAAGGGACCCTACACGGTATTATTGACTACGCCGACCGCGATAAAGGTAGACGGAATTGCCGCCTGGATACACGTGTCACACTTCAAGAGGGCGACAGCTGAACAGAGACAAGAGACCGACGACCCTGCCGACGAGCCGACACCAAAATGGAAACTACAACGTACTCAAAACCCACTCAAGATAAGAATTTCAAAAACTGTTTAGTACTGCTTACAATTTTTTTTTACCCGTATTATGGGCGGCCCGCATGCCCCGGTGAGGCTCACGTGGGAGGTGCAATCTGGTACCACGGAGGTCGTGTGGTCCGTTACCCGCGTGGCCCCCTCCGGGACATGGTGGCCTGCCTTGCACCCTGATGTATGTAAGCTAGTAGAGGGAATGGATAACTTGGCAGCCTATGGTGTCGCGTTCGCCCCTGGTGCATTGGTCCGTGGCCCCGCGAGGCTTGGGTGTGAGTCTAAGATAAAGAGATGCCAGTTACAACAACAAGAGTTTTATGTGTGCCCTAAGGATGGCAGGTCTACAAAAGAAAAGAGACGATGCGGGGGAGCAGAATCTTTCTACTGTAAGGCCTGGGGATGTGAAACCACTGGTCACGTATATTGGAAACCCTCCTCTAGATGGGATTGGATTACTGTACACCATAATTTTATTCCTGGGAGAGATCCCAACTGCTCTATGCCCCTTAATATTTCTTTCATAGAAAAAGGAAAAAAGGCCAACCTTACTGACTGGAAAAGGGGAAGAATATGGGGCTTAAGGTTTTATGTTTCTGACTATAATCCCGGGCTCCTATTTAAAATTCAACTTAAAGAGGAAGCCCTTCCCCAAATTGGAGGTCCCAGTATGTTGGGGAGGTGGGAGGATCAAAGGTCATGGCCTGCATTGTCTAGACAAGGGCCTGTGACTGAAGTCGTAACCTCGACTTCCCACCAAAGGCCTGTACCTGGGGCCACAACTATAAAATCCCAGGGCCAACCCACGACCTTTACACTCCCCCAGATAGCAAATACATCTAAAAGTTTTAATTCGACTGATTTGTCCCCTACTGTATGGTCGGATACTCTCAATAGTACTACTTTTATTTTTAGTTTTTGTAATACATGGGCTTTCTGCTGCCGCCTATGCCATGGTCCTAGCAAGGCAGGACCAAAGGCAGGACCGCAGGCAGGACCAAAGTGTTGAGACCGAAACTATAGAGGAAATATATATAAATATTCTTTAAAATTTTAAGATTAAAATTTGCACATAAAAAGAGGAGGGAATGAGAAGATAAGGCAGGCTAGGTTTAAAATGGAGTTGCTTGAGCTAACTGCATACTGTTTTGCTTCTGTGCAAAATAGCTGGGCTTTCAAAATGCTTTTATAAGATAACTGAACTTTAGCTGAACTTGTAGCATGTGATGATTGTGTTAATGCTTTCATGAGATAATTGAGCATGTGATAATTATTTTAGGAGCTATGTTAAGTTTATGGTCACGATGACCCCGTATTTGTGCTTGCTCAAGTACTTTGTTCCTTTACCCTGGAAAAACCCTTTACCTTGTGATTTGTTTTGTCATGCTGTGGTTTATCTTGTGATCTTTTGTAATGCTGTGGAGATATGCTAATGTTGTGGTTTTAAGCCTTAAATACTCTGTGCGGTTGATGATCGGGGCCTCTCTTCTTGCACTGCACCAGAGGGTGCTGTTGTGCTTAGAGTTGGCCCATCTGCGCAGATGTAATAAACTTCCTCATGCTCTTTGCATCGATTGGAGTGGAATTCGTGCTTCTGGGGTCGGTAGAATTGTGAGACACCTTTCTGGGGTCTTACAAAGGAACATTTAATTTTGTACCATAGAAACACTAATTGGTTCCACATGGGGACACCAGCTCTACACATTCATATTTTCTAGGCAGAAAACTAGAGGAACTCCGGCAAACAAACATGATATTTATGTTTGTATGCGTGACATTTTATGCACTGGCTGAAGGAAAAGACTTCGCTTTTCTCCAAAAGTATTTTTACTCTGATTTTCTCCATCCATTCCATACGAATTCCACACCACTTTTTCTGGATATGACTGGATGACATCAGAAATATCTGGTTGTGTTTTGGCTAACTGAATCCCAGATATTTTGACAACCACTGTGTTTATTTTTTCTGGATTTTATCAATGGACTTTATTGTTTTGAATGATTTTTTTGTCAGGGAACCTTTAATTTTGTGCTTGGAAACACTAATGTGTTCCACATGGATACACCAGCTCTACACATTCGTATTTTCTAGGGAGAAAGCTAGAAAACTGCGGCAAACAAACATGATATTTCTGTTCTTGTAGATGACATTTTATGAACTTGCCCAAAGAGATGACTTTGCTTTTCTCCAAAACAATTTTTGCTGTGATTGTCTGTGCCCATTGCTTACGAATTCCACACAACTTTGTTCGGATATGAGTGGAGGAAACCAGAAATATCCGGTTGTGTTTTGGCTAACTCATTCCCAGATTTTGCCACAGCCTCTGTGTTTGTGTTTTCTGGATATTATCGATGGACTTTATGGTTTTGAATATTTTTTATCAGGGAATATTTAATTTTGGGCTGGGAAACACTAATTGTTTCCACATGGTGACACCAGCTGTACACATTCGTATTTTCTAGGGAGAAAGCTAGAGGAACTGCAGTAAACAATCATGATATTTCTGTATATGTGACCTTTTATGCACTTGCCTAACAAAAAGACTTTGCTTTTCTCCAAACCATTTTTACTGTTATTGTCTGTTTCCACTACCTCCTAATTCCACACCACTTTGTCCGGATATGTCTGGATGAAACTAGAAATATCCGGTTGTGTTTTGGTAATTGAATACCAAATATTAAAAAAAGCATCTCCTTTTGTGTTTTCTGGATATATTCGATGGACTTTCTTGTTTTAAATGTTTTTTATCAGGGAACATTTAATTTTGTGCTTGGAAACACTAATTAGTTCCACATGGAGACACCAGCGCTGCACATTCGTATTTTCCATGGAGAAAGCTAGAGGAACTGGGGCAATCAAACCTGATATTTCTGTTTGTATAGATGACATTTTATGCCCTTGCCTAATCTAAAGATTTTGCTTTTCTCTAAAACCATTTTTACTGTGATTTTCTTAGTTCATTGCATTCGAATTCCACACCAATTTTTGCGGATATGACTGGATGAAAGCAGAAATATCTGGTTGTGTTTTGGGTAACTCAATCCCAGATATTGGGACAGCCTCTGTGTTTGTGTTTTCTGGATATTATCTATGGACTTTCTGTTTTGAATGTTTTTTATCAGGGAACATTTAATTTTGTGCTTGGATACACTATTTGGTTCCACATGGAGAAAATAGCTCTATACATTCGTATTTTCTAGGGAGAAAGCAAGAGGAACACTGGCAAACAAATGTGATATTACTGTTTGTTTAGATGATATTTTATGCACTTGCCTAACGAAAACACTTGATTTCCTCTAAAACAATTTTTACTGTGATTTTCTCAGTCCATTGCATACGAATTCCACTGCACTTTGTTAGGATATGACTGGATGAAACCAGAAATATCTGGTTGTGTTTTGGCTAATTCAATCCCAGAGATTGCGACAGCCTCTCTGTTTGTGTTTTCTGGATATTATGGATGGACTTTATTGTTTTGAATGATGTTTATCAGGGAACATATAATTTTGTGCTTGGAAACACTAATTGGTTCCACATGGAGACACCAGCTCTACACATGCATATTTTCTAGGGAGAAAGTAGAGGAACTGCGGCAAACAAGTCAGGTATACAAACAGTAATATCACGTTTGTTTGCCGGTGTTCCTCTTGCTTTCGGTCGATAATATCCGGAAAACACAAACACAGAGGCTATTACAATATCTGGGATTGAGTTAGCCAACACATGCAGATATTACTAGTCGCATCCAGGCATATCCGGAAAAAGTGGTGTGGAATTCATATGCAATTGACCGAGAAAATCACAGTAAAAATGGTTTTGGGGAAAAGCAAAGTCTTTTTGTTAGGCAAGTGCATAAACTGTCACCTACACAAACAGAAACATCATGTTTGTTTGCCCCAGTTCCTCTAGCTTTCTTCCTAGAAAATATGAATGTGTAGAGCTGGTGCCTTTATGTGGAATCAACTATGGTTTCCCAAAAAAATTAAATGTTCCCTGATAAAAAACATTCAAAACAATAAATTCCATCGATAATATCCAGAAAACACAAACACTGCGGCTGTAGCAATATCTGGGATAGAGTTAGCCAAAACACAACCAGATATTTCTGGTTTCCCATAACAAAATTAAATGTTCTCTCTAGCTTTCTCCCTAGAAAATACGAATGTGTAGAGCTGGTGTCTCCATGTGGAACCAATCAGTGTTTCCAAGCACAAAATAAAATGTTCCCTGATAAGTAACATTGAAATTATAAAATCCATCAATAATATCCAGAAAACACAAACACAGATGCTGTCCCAATATCTGGGATTGAGTTAGCCAAAACACAACCAGATATTTCTGATTTCATCCACTCATATCCGGACAAAGTGGTGTAGAATTCGTATGCAATGGAATCAGCAAATCACATGAAAAATGGATTTGGAGAAAAACAAAGGCTTTTCGTTAAGCAAGTGCATAAAATGTCATCTATACAAACAGAAATATCATGTTTGTTTGCCCCAGTTCCTCTAGCTTTCTCCCTAGAAAATACAAATGTGTAAAGCTGGTGTCTCCACGTGGAACCAATCAGTGTTTCCAAGCACAAAAATAAATGTTCCCTGAAAAAAAAATTCAAATCAATAAAGTCCCTCGATAATATCCAGAAAAGACAAACACAGAGGCTTTCACAATATTTCAGATTGATTTAGCGAAAACACAACCGGATATTTCTGGTTTCATCCAGTCATATCCTAGCAAAGTGTTGTGGAATTCATATGCAATGGACCGAAAAAATCACAGCACAAATGGTTTTGGAGAAAAGCAAAGTCTTTTCTTTACGCAAGTGCATAAAATGTCAACTATACAATCAGAAATATCATGTGTGTTTGCCGCAGTTCCTCTAGCTTTCTCCCTAGAAAATACGAATGTGTAGAGCTGGTGTCTCCATGTGGAACCAATCAGTGTTTCCAAGCACAAAATAAAATGTTCCCTGATAAGTAACATTGAAATTATAAAATCCATCAATAATATCCAGAAAACACAAACACAGAGGTTGTCCCAATATCTGGGATTGAGTTAGCCAAAACACAACCAGATATTTCTGTTTTCATCCACTCATATCCGGACAAAGTCGTGTAGAATTCGTATGCAATGGACTCAGAAAATCACATTAAAAATGGATTCGGAGAAAAACAAAGTCATTTCGTTAGGCAAGAGCATAAAATGTCATCTATACAAACAGAAATATCATGTTTGTTTGCTCCAGTTCCTCTAGCTTTCTCCCTAGAAAATACGAATGTGTAGAGCTGGTGTCTCCATGTGCAACCAATCAGTGTTTCCAAGCACAAAATTAAATGTTCCCTGATAAGAAACATTCAAAACAATAAAGTCCATCGATAATATCCAGGAAACACAAACACAGAGGATTTGGCAAATCTGGGATTGAGTTAGCGAAAACACAACCTGATATTTCTGGGTTCATCCAGTCATATCTGGACAAAATGGTGTGGAATTCGTATGCAATGGACAGAGAAAATCACAGTAAAAATGGTTTGGAGAAATGCAAAGTCTTTTCCTTCAGCAGTTGCATAAGATGTCATCTATACAAATAGAAATATCATGATTGTTTTCCACAATTCTTCTAGCTTTCTCCCTAGAAAATATGAATGCATAGAGCTGCTGTCTCCATGTGGAAAAAAATAGTGTTTCCAAAGACAGAATTAAATGTTCCCTGATAAAAAATATTCAAATCCATATAGTCCTTCGATAATATCCGGAAAACACAAACAAAGCGGCTGTAGCAATATCTGGGATTGAGTTAGCCAAATCACAACTGGATATTTCCGTTTTCATCCAGGCATATCCAGGCAAAGTGGTATGGCATCCATATGCTATGGACTGAGAAAAAAATGCAAAAAGGCTTTTGGAGAAAAGGAATGTTTTTTCGATAGGCAAGTGCATAAAATGTCATCTATACAAACAGAAATATCATCTTTGTTTCCCTCAGTTCCTCTAGCTTTCTCACTAGAAAATAATAATGTCTAGAGCTGGTGTCTCCATGTGGAATCAATTAGTGTTTCCAAGCACAAAATTAAATGTTCCCTGATAAAAAAACATCGAAAACAATAAAGTCCACCGATAATATCCAGAAAACACAAACATAGTGTTCGTAGCAATATCTAGGATTGAATTAGCAAAAACATAACCGGATATTTCTGGTTTCATCCAGTCATATCCGGACAAAGTGGAGTGGAATTCGTATGCAATGGACTGAGAAAATCACAGTAAAAATGGTTTTGGAGAAAATCAAAGTCTTTTCTTTAGGCAAGTGCATAAAATGTCAAGTATACAAACAGAAATTTCATGTTTGTTTGCCACAGTTCCTCTAGCTTTCTCCCTAGAAAATACGAATGTGTAGAGTTGGTGTCTCCATGTGGAACCAATTAGTGTCTCTACGGTACAAAATTAAATGTTCCCTGATAAAAAACTTTCAAAACAATAATGTTCATCGATAATATCCATAAAAAGAAACACAGAGGTTTTCACAATAATTCGGATGAGTTAGCCAAAAAAAAGGGGATATTTCTGGTTTCATGCAGTCATATCAGGACAAGTGGGGTGGAATTCGTATGCAATGGACCGAGAAAATCACAGTAAAAATGGTTTTGGAGAAGAGCAAAATCTTATCCTTAGGCAAGTGCATAAAATGTCAAGTATACAAACAGAAATATCATGTTTGTTTGCCGCAGTTCCTCTAGCTTTCTCCCTAGAAAATACGAATGTGTACAGCTGGTGTCTCCATGTGAAACCTATAAGTGTTTCCCAGCACAAAATTAAATGTTCCCTGAAAAAAAAATTCAAATCAATAAAGTCCCTCGATAATATCCAGAAAAGACAAACACAGAGGCTTTCACAATATTTCAGATTGATTTAGCGAAAACACAACCGGATATTTCTGGTTTCATCCAGTCATATCCTAGCAAAGTGTTGTGGAATTCATATGCAATGGACCGAAAAAATCACAGCACAAATGGTTTTGGAGAAAAGCAAAGTCTTTTCTTTACGCAAGTGCATAAAATGTCAACTATACAATCAGAAATATGATGTTTGTTTGCCACAGTTCCTCTAGCTTTCTACCTAGCAAATATGAATGTGTAGAGCTGGTGTCTCCATGTGGAACCGATTAGTGTTTCCAAGCACAAAAAAAAGTTCACTTATAAAATACATTCAAAACCATAAAGTCCGTACATAATATCCTGAATACACAAAGAAGGCTCTAGCTATATGTGGGATGGAGTTAGCCAAAACACATCAGGATATTTCTGATTTCATCCAGACTTATCCGGGCAAAGTGGTGTGGCATTCGTATGCGATGGACCAAGAAAATTAAAATACAAATGGTTTTGGAGAAAAGGAATGTCTTTTCCTTAGGCAAGTGCATAAAATGTCATCTATACAAACAGAAATATCATGTTTGTTTGCCGCAGTTCCTCTAGCTTTCTCCCTAGAAAATAAGAATGTGTAGAGCTGGTGTCTGCATTTGAAACCATTTTGTTTTTCCAAGCACAAAATTAATTATTCCCTGATAAAAAACATTCAAAACAATAAAGTCCATCAATAATATCCATAAAAAACAAACACAGAGGTTTTCACAATATTTCGGATGAGTTAGCCAAAACAAAACTGGATATTTCTGGTTTCATCCAGTCATATCAGGACAAAGTGGGGTGGAATTCGTATGAAATGGACCGAGAAAATCACAGTAAAAATGGTTTTGGAGAAAAGCAAAGTCTTTTCTTTAGACAAGTGCAGAAAATGTCATCTATACAAGCAGAAATATGATGTTTGTTTGCCGCAGTTCCATTAGCTTCCTCCCTAGAAAATACGAATATGTAGCGCTGTTGTCTCCATGTGAAACCAATTAGTGTTTCCCAGCACAAAATTAAATGTTCCCTGGTAAAAAACATTCAAAACAATAAAGACCCTCGATAATATCCAGAAAACACAAACACAGAGGCTGTCGCAATATATGCGATTGAGTTAGCCAAAACACAACCGGATATTTCTGAGTTCATCCAGTCATATCCGGACAAAGTGGTGTGACATTCGTATAAAATGGAAAGAGACAATCACAGGAAAAATGGTTTTGGAGAAAAGCAAATTCTTTTCGTTAGCAAGTGCATAAAAAGCCATCTATACAAACAGAAATACCATGTTTGTTTGCCGCAGTTGCTCTAGGTTTATCCGTAAAAAATACGAATGTGTAGAGCTGGTGTCTCCATGTGGAACCAATTTTTGTTTCCCAGCACTAAATTAAATGTTCCCTGATAAACAACATTCAAAGCAATAAAGTCCATAGATAATATCTGGAAAACACTAACAAAGAGGCTGTCGCAATATCTGGGATTGAGTTAGCCAAAACACAAATGAATATTTCTGGTTTCATCCAGTCATATCCGGACAAAGTTGTGTGGCATTCGTATGCAATGGACTGAGAAAATCGCGGTAAAATGGTTTTGGAGAAAAGCAAAGTCTTTTCGTAGGCAAGTGCATAAAATGTCATCTATACAAACAGAAATATCATGTTTGTTTGCCGCATTTCCTCTAGCTTTCTCCATAGAAAATACGAATGTGTAGAGCTGATGTCTCCATGTGGAACCGATTAGTGTTTCCAAACACAAAAAAAAGTTCCCTTATAAAATACATTCAAAACCATAAAGTCTGTACATAATATCCGGAATACACAAAGAAGGCTGTAGATATATGTGGGATGGAGTTAGCCAAAACACATCAGGATATTTCTGATTTCATCCAGACTTATCCGGGCAAAGTGGTGTGGCAGTCGTATGCAATGGACCAAGAAAATCACAGTAAAAATGGTTTTGGAGAAAAGCAAAGTCTTTTCCTTCGGCAACTGCATAATATGTCATCTATACAAACAGAAATATCATGATTGTTTCCGCAGTTTCTCTAACTATCTCCATAGAAAATACAAATGCATAGAGCTGTTGTCTCCTTTGGAAAAAATTAGTGTTTCCAAAGACAGAATTAAATGTTCCCTGATAAAAAAATATTCAAATCCATAAAGTCCTTCGATAATATCCAGAAAACACAAACAAAGCGGCTTTAGCAATATCTGAGATTGAGTTAGCCAAAACACATCCGGATATTTATGGTTTTATCCAGTCATATCCGGAAAAAGTTGTCTGGAATTCATATGCAATGGACCAAAACATCACAGTAAAAATGGATTTGGAGAAAAGGAAGTCTTTGCTTTAGGCAAGTGCATAAAATGTCATCTATACAAAAAGAAATGTCATGTTTTTTTGCCGCAGTTCTTCTTGCTTTCTCCCTAGAAAATAAACTGTGTAGAGCTGGTGTCTCCATGTGGAATGAATTAGTTTTTCTATGGTACAAAAATAAATGTTCCCTGATAAAAACATTCAAAACAATAAAGTACATCGTTAATATTGAGAAAACACAAACATAGAGGCTTTCACAATATTTCGGATTGAGTTAGCCAAAAGACAACCAGATATTTCTGGTTTCCTCCAGTCCTATCCTGACAAAGTTGTGTGGAAATCATACGCAATGGAACTAGAAATTCGCAGTAAAAATGGTTTTGGAGAAAAGCAAAGTCTTTTCATTGGGCAAATGAATAAAATGTCATGTATAAAAACAGAAATATCATGTTGGTTTGCCGCAGTTCCTCTAGCTTTCTCCCTAGAAAATTGGAATGTGTAGAGCTGGTGTCTCCCTGTGGAACCGATTAGTGTTTCTACGCAATTAAATTAAATGTTCCCTGATGAAAACATTCAAAGCAAAAAGTCTGTTGACAATAACCAGAAAACACAAATACAAAATCAGTAGCCATATCTAGTGGTGAATTAGTGAAAATACAACCAGATATTTCTGGTTTCATCCAGTCATATCTGGACAAAGTGGGGTGGAATTCGTATGCAATCCACCGAGAAAATCACAATAAAATGGTTTTGGAGAAAAGCAAAGTCTTTTCGTTAGGCAAGTGCATAAAATGTCATCTATACAAATAGAAATATCATGTTTGTTTGCCGCAGATCCTCCAGCTTCCTCCATAGAAAATACGAATGTGTAGAGCTGGTGTCTCCATGTGGAACGAAGTAGTGTTTCCCAGCACAAAATTAAATGCTCCCTCATAAAAAGCGTTCAAAACAAAAACTCCGTTGATAATATCCGGAAAACAAAAATACAGATGCTTTCGCAATATCTGAAATTGAGTTAGCCAAAACACAATGAGATATTTCTGGTTTCATCCAGTCATATCCGGATAAAGTGGTGTGGAATTCCTATGCAATAGACCGAGAAAATCACAGTGAAAATGATTTTGGAAGAAAGCAAAGTCTTTTCGTTAGGCAAGTGCATAAAATATCATGTATACAATCAGAAATATCATGTTTGTTTCCCACCGTTCATCTAGCATTCTCTTAGAAAATACGATTGTGTAGAGTTGGTGTCTCCATATGGAACCAATTAGAGTTTCCAGTACAAAATAAAATATTCCATGATAAAAGACATTCAAAACAATAAAGTGCATCGATAAAATCCAGAAAACACAAACACAGAGGTGTTAGCAAATCTGGGATTGAGTGAGCCATAACACAAGAGGAGATTTCTGCTCTCATCCAGTCATAGCCACACAAAGTGCTGTGGAACTGGTATGCAATGGACTCAGATAATCACAGTCAAACTGGTTTTGGAGAATAGCAAAGTATTTTCTTAGGCAAGTGCATAAAATGTCATCTACACAAACACAAATATCATGTTTGTTTGCAGCAATTGCTGTAGTTTTCTGCCTAAACAGCACGAATGTGTTGAGTTTGTGACTCCATGTGGAACTAATTAGTGCTTCCCAGCACCATTGAAAATATTCCCTGCCTAAATTCATTCTAAAATGTAAAGTTCATTGATAATATCCAGAAAACACAAAAACAGAGGTTGTAGCAAGGTCTGGGATTGAGTTAGCCATAACACAAGAGGATATTTCTGGTTTCATCCAGTCATAGCCACACAAAGTGCTGTGGAACTGGTATGCAATGGACTCAGATAATCACCCTCAAACTGGTTTTGGAGAATAGCAAACTATTTTCATAGGCAAGTGCATAAAATGTCATCTACACCAACACAAATATCATGTTTGTTTGCAGCAATTGCTGTCGTTTTCTGCCTAGAAAACACAAATGAATGAGTTTGAGTTTCCATGTGGAACTAATTAGAGTTTCCCAGCATCAAAGAAAATATTCCCTGCTTAAATTCATTCAAAACCATAAAGTCCATTGATAATATCAGAAACACAAACACAGAGGTTGTAGCAAGGTCTGGGATTGAGTTAGCCATAACACAAGAGGAGATTTCTGCTCTCATCCAGTCATATCCACACAAAGTGTTGTGCAACTGGTATGCAATGGACTCAGAAAATCACCCTCAAACTGATTTTGGAGAATAGCAAAGTATTTTCATAGGCAAGCGCATAAAATGTCATCTACACCAACACAAATATCATGTTTGTTTGCAGCAATTGCTGTCGTATTCTGCCTATAAAACACAAATGAGTGAGTTTGAGTATCCATGTGGAACTAGAGTTTCCCAGCATCAAAGAAAATATTCCCTGCTTAAATTCATTCAAAACCATAAAGTCCCTTGATAGTATCAAAAAACACAAAGCAGAACCTGTAGCAAGATCTGGGATTGAGTTAGCCATAACACAAGAGGAGATTTCTGCTCTCATCCAGTCATAGCCACACAAAGTGCTGTGGAACTGGTATGCAATGGACTCAGATAATCACAGTCAAACTGGTTTTGGAGAATAGCAAGGTATTTTCTTAGGCAAGTGCATAAAATGTCATCTACACCAACACAAATTTCATGTTTGCTTGCAGCAATTGCTGTAGTTTTCTGCGTAGACAGCACGAATATTTTGAATTTGTGGCTCGATGTGGAACTATTAGTGTTTCCAAACACCAAAGAAAATATTCCCTGCTTAAATTCATTCAAAACCATAAAGTCCATTGATAATATCAAAAAACACAAAGCAGAGCCTGTAGCAAGATCTGGGATTGAGTTTGCAATAACACAAGTTGATATTTCTTTTTTCATCCAGTCATTTCCAGACAAAGTGTTGTGGTACTGGTATGCAATGGACTCAGAAAATCACCCTCAAACTGATTGTGGAGAAAAGCAAACTCTTTTTCTTGGCCAAGTGTATAAAAAGTCATGTTTGCAAATATAAATATCTTGTTTGTTTGCAAAGATTGCTCTAGCTTTCTGTGTAAAAAACACAAATGTGAACATGTTTGGCCTGCATATGGAAGCACTAAGCATTTCCAGCACAAAACAAAATTTCCTCTACTGAAATTCATTCTAAAATGTAAAGTCCATTGATAATATCCAGAAAACACCAACACAGAGGTTGTAGCAAGATCTGGGATTGAGTTAGCCATAACACAAGAGGATATTTCAGGTTTCATCCAGGCATATCAAGACAAAGTGTTGTGGAACTGGTATGCAATGGACTCAGAAAATCACCCTCAAACTGTTTGTGCAGAAAAGCAAACTCTTTTTCTTGGCCAAGTGGATAAAAACTGTTGTTTGCAAATATCAATATCCTGTTTGTTTGCAACGATTCCTCTAGCTTTCTGCGTAGAAAACACAAATGTGAACAAGTTGGGCCTGCATATGGAAGCACTTAGCATTTCCAGCACAAAACAAAATTTCCTCTACTGAAATTCATTCTAAAACGTAAAGTCCAATGATAATATCTAGAAAACACAAACACAGAGGTTGTAGCAAGATCTGGGATTGAGTTAGCCATAACAAAGAGGATATTTCAGGTTTCATCCAGGCATATCAAGACAAAGTGCTGTGGAACTGGTATGCAATGGACTCAGATAATCACAGTCAAACTGGTTTTGGAGAATAGCAAAGTATTTTCTTAGGCAAGTGCATAAAATGCCATCCACACAAACACAAATATCATGTTTCCTTTAAGCAATTGCTGTCGTTTTCTGCCTAGACAGCACGAATGTGTTGAGTTTGTGCCTCCATGTGCAACCAATTAGTGTTTCCCAGCACCAAAGTAAATATTCCCTGCTTAAATTCATTCAAAACGTAAAGTCCATTGTTATTTTCAAAAAACACAAAGCAGAGCCTGTAGCAAGATCTGGGATTGAGTTAGCCATAACAAAAGAGGAGATTTCTGCTTTCATACAGGCATTTCCGGACAAAGTGCTGTGGAACTGGTATGCAATGGACTCAGAAAATCAACCTCATACTGATTTAGGAGAAAAACAAACTCTTTTTCTTGGCCAAGTGGATTAAAAGTCATGTTTGCAAATATAAATATCCTGTTTGTTTGCAACGAATGCTCTAGCTTTCTGCGTAGAAAACACGAATGTGAAGACATTTGGCCTGCATATGGAACCAATTAGCATTTCCAGCACAAAACAAAATTCCCTCTACTGAAATTCATTCTAAAATGTAAAGTCCATTGATAATATCCAGAAAACACATAAACAGAGGTTGTAGCAAGATCTGGGATTGAGTTAGCCATAACACAAGAGGAGATTTCTGGTTTCATCCAGTCATTTCCAGACAAGGTTTTTTGGAACTGGTATGCAATGGACTCAGAAAATCACTCCCAATCTTCTTTTGGAGAAAAGCAAACTCTTTTTCTTGTCCAAGTGGATAAAAACTCCTGTGTGCAAATATAAATATCATGTTTGTTTGCAACGATTGCTATAGCTTTCTGCGCAGAAAACACAAATGTGAACACATTTGGCGTGAATATGTATGCACTTAACACTTCCAGCTCAAAACAAAATTTCCTCTACTGAAATTCAATCTAAAACGTAAAGTCCATTGATAATATCCAGAAAACACAAACACAGAGGTTGCAGAAAGATCTGGGATTGAGTTAGCCATAACAAAAGAGGAGATTTCTGGTTTCATCCAGAAATATCTGGACAAAGAGTTGTGGAGCTGGTATGCAATGGACTCAGAAAATCACAGTCAAACTGCTTTTGGAGAATAGAAAAATATATTTTAGGCAAGTGCATAAAATGCCACCTACACAAACACAAATATCATGTTTGTTTTCAGCAATTGCTGTAGTTTTCCGCCTAAACAGCACGAATGTGTTGACTTTGTGTTTCCATGTGGAACTAATTAGTGCTTCCCAGCAGCAAAGAAAATATTCCCTGCCTAAATTGATTCTAAATCGTAAAGTTCATTGATAATATCCAGAAAACACAAAAACAGAGGTTGTAGCAAGATCTGGGATTGAGTTAGCCATAACACAAGAGGAGATTTCTTCTCTCATCCAGTCATATCCGGACAAAGTGCTGTGGAACTGGTATGCAATGGACTCAGATAATCACAGTCAAACTGGTTTTGGACAATAGCAAAGTATTTTCTTAGGCAAGTGCATAAAATGTCATCTACACCAACACAAATATCATGTTTCCTTGCAGCAATTGCTGTCGTTTTCTGCCTAGACAGCAAGAATGTGTTGAGTTTGTGTCTCCATTTGGAACTAATTAGTGTTTCCAAGCACAAAATAAAATATGCCCTGCTTAAATTCATTCAAAACCATAAAGTCCTTTCATAATATCAAAAAACACAAAGCAGAGCCTGTAGAAAGATCTGGGATTGAGTTAGCCATAACAAAAGAGGAGATTTCTGCTTTCATACAGGCATATCCACACAAAGTGCTGTGGAACTGGTATGCAATGGACTCAGAAAATCACAGTCAAACTGGTTTTGGAGAATAGCAAAGTATTTTCTTAGGCAAGTGCATAAAATGTCATCTACACCAACACAAAAATCATGTTTGTTTGCAGCAATTGCTGTAGTTTTCTGCCTAGACACTACGAATGTGTTGAGTTTGTAGCAATTGCTGTAGTTTTCTACCTAGACAGCACGAATGTGTTGAGTTTGTGTCTCCATGTGCAACTAATTAGTGTTTCCAAACACCAAAGAAAATATTCCCTGCTTAAATTCATTCAAAACCATAAAGTCCTTTCATAATATCAAAAAACACAAAGCAGAGTCTATAGAAACATCTGGGATTGAGTTAGCCATAACACAGGAGGAGATTTCTGGTTTCATCCAGTCATATCCTGAGAAAGTGTTGTGGAACTGGTATGCAATGGACTCAGAAAATCACCCTCATACTGATTTAGGAGAAAAGCAAACTCTTTTTCTTGGCCAAGTGGATGAAAAGTCATGTTTGCAAATATAAATATCCTCTTTGTTTGCAATGATTGCTCTAGCTTTCTGCATAGAAAACAGGCATGTGAAGACGTTTGGCCTGCATATGGAAGCACTTAGCTTTTCCTGTACAAAACAAAATTTCCTCTACTGAAATTCATTCTAAAACGTAAAGTCCATTGATAATATCCAGAAAACACAAACACAGAGGTTGTAGCAAGATTGAGTTAGCCATAACACAAGAGGAGATTTCTGGTTTCATCCAGTCATATCCACACAAAGTGCTGTGGAACTGGTATGAAATGGACTCAGATAATCACAGTCAAACTTGTTTTGGAGAATAGCATAGTATTTTCTTAGGCAAGTGCATAAAATGTCATCTACACAAACACAAATATCATGTTGTTTGCAGCAATTGCTGTAGTTTTCTACCTAGACAGCACAAATGTGTTGAGTTTGTGTCTCCATTTGGATCTAATTAGTGCTTCCCAGCACCAAAGAAAATATTCCCTGCTAAAATTCATTCAAAACCATAAAGTCCTTTCATAATATCAAAAAACACAAAGCAGAGTCTATAGCAAGATCTGGGATTGAGTTAGCTATAACACAAGAGGAGGTTTCTGGTTTCATCCAGTCATAGCCACACAAAGTGCTGTGGAACTGGTATGCAATGGACTCAGATAATCACAGTCAAACTGGTTTTGGAGAATAGCAAAGTATTTTCTTAGGCAAGTGCATAAAATGTCATCTACACCAACACAAAAATCATGTTTGTTTGCAGCAATTGCTGTCGTTTTCTGCCTAGAAAACACAAATGAATGAGTTTGAGTCTCCATGTGGAACTAATTAGTTTCCAAACACCAAAGAAAATATTCTCTGCTTAAATTCATTCAAAACCATAAAGTCCTTTCATAATATCAAAAAACACAAAGCAGAGCCTGTAGTAAGATCTGGGATTCAGTTAGCCATAATACAAGAGGAGATTTCTGGTTTCATCCAGTCATATCCACACAAAGTGCTGTGGAACTGGTATGCAATGGACTCAGAAAATCACCCTCATACTGATTGTGGAGAAAAGCAAACTCTTTTTCTTGGCCAAGTGGATAAAAAGTCATTTTTGCAAATATAAATATCTTGTTTGTTTGCAACGATTGCTCTAGATTTCTGCGTAGAAAACAGGCATGTGAAGACGTTTGGCCTGCATATGGAAGCACTTAGCTTTTCCAGCACAAAACAAAATTTACTCTACTGAAATTCATTCTAAAATGTAAAGTCCATTGATAATATCCAGAAAACACAAACACAGAGGTTGTAGCAAGATCTGGGATTGAGTAAGCCATAACACAAGAGGAGATATCTGGTTTCATCCAGGCATATCTGGACAAAGATTTGTGGAACTGGTATGCAATGGACTCAGAAAATCACCCTCAAACTGGTTTTGGAGAATAGAAAAATATTTTTAGGCAAGTGCATAAAATGCCATCTACACCAACACAAATATCATGTTGTTTGCAGCAATTGCTGTAGTTTTCTACCTAGACAGCACAAATGTGTTGAGTTTGTGTCTCCATTTGGATCTAATTAGTGCTTCCCAGCACCAAAGAAAATATTCCCTGCTAAAATTCATTCAAAACCATAAAGTCCTTACATAATATCAAAAAACACAAAGCAGAGTCTATAGCAAGATCTGGGATTGAGTTAGCTATAACACAAGAGGAGGTTTCTGGTTTCATCCAGTCATATCCACACAAAGTGCTGTGGAACTGGTATGCAATGGACTCAGATAATCACAGTCAAACTGGTTTTGGAGAAAAGCAAAGTATTTTCTTAGGCAAGTGCATAAAATGTCATCTACACCAACACAAATATCATGTTTCCTTGCAGCAATTGCTGTCGTTTTCTGCCTAGACAGCACAAATGTGTTGAGTTTGAATCTCCATGTGGAACTAATTAGTGTTTCCCAGCACCAAAGAAAATATTCCCTGCTTAAATTCATTCAAAACCATAAAGTCCATTGATAATATCAAAAAACACAAAGCAGAGCCTGTAGCAAGATCTAGGATTGAGTTAGCCATAACACAAGAGGAGATTTCTGCTCTCATCCAGTCATAGCCACACAAAGTGCTGTGGAACTCTTATGCAAAGGATACAGATAATCACAGTCAAACTGGTTTTGGACAATAGCAAAGTATTTTGTTAGGCAAGTGCATAAAATGTCATCTACACAAATACAAATATCATGTTTCTTTACAGCAATTGCTGTCGTCTTCTGCCTAGAAAACACAAATGAATGAGTTTGAGTCTCCATGTGGAACTAATTAGTTTCCAAACACCAAAGAAAATATTCCCTGCTTAAATTCATTCAAAACCATAAAGTCCTTTCATAATATCTAAAAACACAAAGCAGAGTCTATAGCAAGATCTGGGATGGAGTTAGCCATAACACAAGAGGAGATTTCTGCTCTCATCCAGTCATAGCCACACAAAGTGCTGTGGAACTGGTATGCAATGGATTCAGAAAATCACAGTCAAACTGGTTTTGGAGAATAGCAAAGTATTTTCTTAGGCAAGTGCATAAAATGTCATCTACACCAACACAAATATCATGTTTCCTTGCAGCAATTGCTGTCATTTTCTGCCTAGAAAACACAAATGAATGAGTTTGAGTCTCCATGTGGAACTAATTAGAGTTTCCAAGCACAAAAGAAAATATTCCCTGCTAAAATTCATTCAAAACCATAAAGTCCTTTCATAATATCAAGAAACACAAAGCAGAGCCTGTAGCAAGATCTGGGATTGAGTTAGCCATAACACAAGAGGAGATTTCTGCTCTCATCCAGTCATAGCCACACAAAGTGCTGTGGAACTGGTATGCAATGGACTCAGAAAATCACAGTCAAACTGGTTTTGGAGAATAGCAAAGTATTTTCTTAGGCAAGTGCATAAAATATCATCTACAGAAACACAAAAATCATGTTTGTTTGCAGCAATTGCTGTAGTTTTCTGCCTAGACAGAAGAATGTGTTGAGTTTGAATCTCCATGTGGAACTAATTAGTGTTTCCCAGCACCAAAGAAAATATTCCCTGCTTAAATTCATTCAAAACCATAAAGTCCATTGATAATATCAAAAAACACAAAGCAGAGCCTGTAGCAAGATCTAGGATTGAGTTAGCCATAACACAAGAGGAGATATCTGGTTTCATCCAGTCATAGCCACACAAAGTGCTGTGGAACTCTTATGCAAAGGACACAGATAATCACAGTCAAACTGGTTTTGGACAATAGCAAAGTATTTTGTTAGGCAAGTGCATAAAATGTCATCTACACAAATACAAATATCATGTTTCTTTGCAGCAATTCCTGTTGTTTTCTGCCTAGAAAACACAAATGAATGAGTTTGAGTCTCCATGTGGAACTAATTAGTTTCCAAACACCAAAGAAAATATGCCCTGCTAAAATTCATTCAAAACCATAAAGTCCTTTCATAATATCAAGAAACACAAAGCAGAGCCTGTAGCAAGATCTGGGATTGAGTTAGCCATAACACAAGAGGAGATTTCTGCTCTCATCCAGTCATAGCCACACAAAGTGCTGTGGAACTGGTATGCAATGGACTCAGATAATCACAGTCAAACTGGTTTTGGAGAATAGCAAAGTATTTTCTTAGGCAAGTGCATAAAATGTCATCTACAGAAACACAAAAATCATGTTTGTTTGCAGCAATTGCTGTAGGTTTCTGCCTAGACAGAAGAATGTGTTGAGTTTGTGTCTCCATGTGCAACTAATTAGTGTTTCCAAACACCAAAGAAAATATTCCCTGCTTAAATTCATTCAAAACCATAAAGTCCTTTCATAATATCAAAAAACACAAAGCAAAGTCTATAGAAACATCTGGGATGGAGTTAGCCATAACACAGGAGGAGATTTCTGGTTTCATCCAGTCATTTCCTGAGAAAGTGTTGTGGAACTGGTATGCAATGGACTCAGAAAATCACCCTCATACTGATTTAGGAGAAAAGCAAACTCTTTTTCTTGGCCAAGTGGATGAAAAGTCATGTTTGCAAATATAAATATCCTCTTTGTTTGCAATGATTGCTCTAGCTTTCTGCGTAGAAAACAGGCATGTGAAGACGTTTGGCCTGCATATGGAAGCACTTAGCTTTTCCTGTACAAAACAAAATTTCCTCTACTGAAATTCATTCTAAAACGTAAAGTACATTGATAATATCCAGAAAACACAAACACAGAGGTTGTAGCAAGATTGAGTTAGCCATAACACAAGAGGAGATTTCTGCTCTCATCCAGTCATATCCACACAAAGTGCTGTGGAACTGGTATGAAATGGACTCAGATAATCACAGTCAAACTGGTTTTGGAGAATAGCATAGTATTTTCTTAGGCAAGTGCATAAAATGTCATCTACACAAACACAAATATCATGTTGTTTGCAGCAATTGCTGTAGTTTTCTACCTAGACAGCACAAATGTGTTGACTTTGTGTCTCCATTTGGATCTAATTAGTGCTTCCCAGCACCAAAGAAAATATTCCCTGCTTGAATTCATTCAAAACCATAAAGTCCATTGATAATATAAAAAAACACAAAGCAGAGCCTGTAGCAATATCTAAGATTGAGTTAGCCATAACACAGAGTATATTTGTGGTTTCATCCAGTCATTTCCGTTCAACCTGTTGTGGAACTGGTAGGCAATGGACTGAGAAAATTACCCTCAAACTATTTTGGGGGAAAAGCAAACTCTTTTTCTTGGCCAAGTGCCTAAAAATCATGTTTACGAATATAAATATCCTTTTTGTTTGCAATGATAGCTCTAGCTTCCTGCGTAGAAAACACGAATGTGAACACGTTTGGTCTGCATATGGAAGCACTTAGCATTTCCAGCACAAAACAGAATTTCTTCTACTGAAATTCATTCTAAAACGTAAAGTCCATTGATAATATCCAGAAAACACAAACACAGAGGTTGTAGCAAGATCTGGGATTGAGCTAGCCATAACACAAGAGGAGATTTCTGCTCTCATCCAGTCATAGCCACACAAAGTGCTGTGGAACTGGTATGCAATGGACTCAGAAAATCACCCTCAAACTGGTTTTGGAGCATAGCAAAGTATTTTCTTAGGCAAGTGCATAAAATGTCATCTACACCAACACAAATATCATGTTTGTTTGCAGCAATTGCTGTTGTTTTCTGCCTAGAAAACACAAATGAATGAGTTTGAGTCTCCATGTGGAACTAATTAGAGTTTCCAAGCACCAAAGAAAATATGCCCTGCTAAAATTCATTCAAAACCATAAAGTCCTTTCATAATATCAAGAAACACAAAGCAGAGCCTGTAGAAAGATCTGGGATTGAGTTAGCCATAACACAAGAGGAGATTTCTGCTCTCATCCAGTCATAGCCACACAAAGTGCTGTGGAACTGGTATGCAATGGACTCAGAAAATCACAGTCAAACTTGTTTTGGAGAATAGCAAAGTATTTTCTTAGGCACGTGCATAAAATGTCATCTACACCAACACAAATATCATGTTTCCTTGCAGCAATTGCTGTCGTTTTCTGCCTAGAAAACACAAATGAATGAGTTTGATTCTCCATGTGGAACTAATTAGAGTTTCCAAGCACAAAAAAAAATTCCCTGCTAAAATTCATTCAAAACCATAAAGTCCTTTCATAATATCAAGAAACACAAAGCAGAGCCTGTAGAAAGATCTGGGATTGAGTTAGCCATAACACAAGAGGAGATTTCTGCTCTCATCCAGTCATAGCCACACAAAGTGCTGTGGAACTGGTATGCAATGGACTCAGATAATCACAGTCAAACTGGTTTTGGAGAATAGCAAAGTATTTTCTTAGGCAAGTGCATAAAATGTCATCTACACAAATACAAATATCATGTTTCTTTGCAGCAATTGCTGTCGTTTTCTGCCTAGAAAACACAAATGAATGAGTTTGAGTCTCCATGTGGAACTAATTAGCTTCCAAACACCAAAGAAAATATTCCCTGCTTAAATTCATTCAAAACCATAAAGTCCATTGATAATATCTAAAAACACAAAGCAGAGTCTATAGCAAGATCTGGGATTGAGTTAGCCATAACACAAGAGGAGATTTCTGCTCTCATCCAGTCATAGCCACACAAAGTGCTGTGGAACTGGTATGCAATGGACTCAGAAAATCACAGTCAAACTGGTTTTGGAGAATAGCAAAGTATTTTGTTAGGCAAGTGCATAAAATGTCATCTACACCAACACAAATATCATGTTTCCTTGCAGCAATTGCTGTCATTTTCTGCCTAGAAAACACAAATGAATGAGTTTGAGTCTCCATGTGGAACTAATTAGAGTTTCCAAGCACAAAATAAAATATTCCCTGCTAAAATTCATTCAAAACCATAAAGTCCTTTCATAATATCAAGAAACACAAAGCAGAGCCTGTAGCAAGATCTGGGATTGAGTTAGCCATAACACAAGAGGAGATTTCTGCTCTCATCCAGTCATAGCCACACAAAGTGCTGTGGAACTGGTATGCAATGGACTCAGAAAATCACAGTCAAACTGGTTTTGGAGAATAGCAAAGTATTTTCTTAGGCAAGTGCATAAAATATCATCTACAGAAACACAAAAATCATGTTTGTTTGCAGCAATTGCTGTAGTTTTCTGCCTAGACAGAAGAATGTGTTGAGTTTGAATCTCCATGTGGAACTAATTAGTGTTTCCCAGCACCAAAGAAAATATTCCCTGCTTAAATTCATTCAAAACCATAAAGTCCATTGATAATATCAAAAAACACAAAGCAGAGCCTGTAGCAAGATCTAGGATTGAGTTAGCCATAACACAAGAGGAGATATCTGGTTTCATCCAGTCATAGCCACACAAAGTGCTGTGGAACTCTTATGCAAAGGACACAGATAATCACAGTCAAACTGGTTTTGGACAATAGCAAAGTATTTTGTTAGGCAAGTGCATAAAATGTCATCTACACAAATACAAATATCATGTTTCTTTGCAGCAATTCCTGTTGTTTTCTGCCTAGAAAACACAAATGAATGAGTTTGAGTCTCCATGTGGAACTAATTAGTTTCCAAACACCAAAGAAAATATGCCCTGCTAAAATTCATTCAAAACCATAAAGTCCTTTCATAATATCAAGAAACACAAAGCAGAGCCTGTAGCAAGATCTGGGATTGAGTTAGCCATAACACAAGAGGAGATTTCTGCTCTCATCCAGTCATAGCCACACAAAGTGCTGTGGAACTGGTATGCAATGGACTCAGATAATCACAGTCAAACTGGTTTTGGAGAATAGCAAAGTATTTTCTTAGGCAAGTGCATAAAATGTCATCTACAGAAACACAAAAATCATGTTTGTTTGCAGCAATTGCTGTAGGTTTCTGCCTAGACAGAAGAATGTGTTGAGTTTGTGTCTCCATGTGCAACTAATTAGTGTTTCCAAACACCAAAGAAAATATTCCCTGCTTAAATTCATTCAAAACCATAAAGTCCTTTCATAATATCAAAAAACACAAAGCAAAGTCTATAGAAACATCTGGGATGGAGTTAGCCATAACACAGGAGGAGATTTCTGGTTTCATCCAGTCATTTCCTGAGAAAGTGTTGTGGAACTGGTATGCAATGGACTCAGAAAATCACCCTCATACTGATTTAGGAGAAAAGCAAACTCTTTTTCTTGGCCAAGTGGATGAAAAGTCATGTTTGCAAATATAAATATCCTCTTTGTTTGCAATGATTGCTCTAGCTTTCTGCGTAGAAAACAGGCATGTGAAGACGTTTGGCCTGCATATGGAAGCACTTAGCTTTTCCTGTACAAAACAAAATTTCCTCTACTGAAATTCATTCTAAAACGTAAAGTCCATTGATAATATCCAGAAAACACAAACACAGAGGTTGTAGCAAGATTGAGTTAGCCATAACACAAGAGGAGATTTCTGCTCTCATCCAGTCATATCCACACAAAGTGCTGTGGAACTGGTATGAAATGGACTCAGATAATCACAGTCAAACTGGTTTTGGAGAATAGCATAGTATTTTCTTAGGCAAGTGCATAAAATGTCATCTACACAAACACAAATATCATGTTGTTTGCAGCAATTGCTGTAGTTTTCTACCTAGACAGCACAAATGTGTTGACTTTGTGTCTCCATTTGGATCTAATTAGTGCTTCCCAGCACCAAAGAAAATATTCCCTGCTTGAATTCATTCAAAACCATAAAGTCCATTGATAATATAAAAAAACACAAAGCAGAGCCTGTAGCAATATCTAAGATTGAGTTAGCCATAACACAGAGTATATTTGTGGTTTCATCCAGTCATTTCCGTTCAACCTGTTGTGGAACTGGTAGGCAATGGACTGAGAAAATTACCCTCAAACTATTTTGGGGGAAAAGCAAACTCTTTTTCTTGGCCAAGTGCCTAAAAATCATGTTTACGAATATAAATATCCTTTTTGTTTGCAATGATAGCTCTAGCTTCCTGCGTAGAAAACACGAATGTGAACACGTTTGGTCTGCATATGGAAGCACTTAGCATTTCCAGCACAAAACAGAATTTCTTCTACTGAAATTCATTCTAAAACGTAAAGTCCATTGATAATATCCAGAAAACACAAACACAGAGGTTGTAGCAAGATCTGGGATTGAGCTAGCCATAACACAAGAGGAGATTTCTGCTCTCATCCAGTCATAGCCACACAAAGTGCTGTGGAACTGGTATGCAATGGACTCAGAAAATCACCCTCAAACTGGTTTTGGAGCATAGCAAAGTATTTTCTTAGGCAAGTGCATAAAATGTCATCTACACCAACACAAATATCATGTTTGTTTGCAGCAATTGCTGTTGTTTTCTGCCTAGAAAACACAAATGAATGAGTTTGAGTCTCCATGTGGAACTAATTAGAGTTTCCAAGCACCAAAGAAAATATGCCCTGCTAAAATTCATTCAAAACCATAAAGTCCTTTCATAATATCAAGAAACACAAAGCAGAGCCTGTAGAAAGATCTGGGATTGAGTTAGCCATAACACAAGAGGAGATTTCTGCTCTCATCCAGTCATAGCCACACAAAGTGCTGTGGAACTGGTATGCAATGGACTCAGAAAATCACAGTGAAACTGGTTTTGGAGAATAGCAAAGTATTTTCTTAGGCACGTGCATAAAATGTCATCTACACCAACACAAATATCATGTTTCCTTGCAGCAATTGCTGTCGTTTTCTGCCTAGAAAACACAAATGAATGAGTTTGATTCTCCATGTGGAACTAATTAGAGTTTCCAAGCACAAAAAAAAATTCCCTGCTAAAATTCATTCAAAACCATAAAGTCCTTTCATAATATCAAGAAACACAAAGCAGAGCCTGTAGAAAGATCTGGGATTGAGTTAGCCATAACACAAGAGGAGATTTCTGCTCTCATCCAGTCATAGCCACACAAAGTGCTGTGGAACTGGTATGCAATGGACTCAGATAATCACAGTCAAACTGGTTTTGGAGAATAGCAAAGTATTTTCTTAGGCAAGTGCATAAAATGTCATCTACACAAATACAAATATCATGTTTCTTTGCAGCAATTGCTGTCGTTTTCTGCCTAGAAAACACAAATGAATGAGTTTGAGTCTCCATGTGGAACTAATTAGCTTCCAAACACCAAAGAAAATATTCCCTGCTTAAATTCATTCAAAACCATAAAGTCCATTGATAATATCTAAAAACACAAAGCAGAGTCTATAGCAAGATCTGGGATTGAGTTAGCCATAACACAAGAGGAGATTTCTGCTCTCATCCAGTCATAGCCACACAAAGTGCTGTGGAACTGGTATGCAATGGACTCAGAAAATCACAGTCAAACTGGTTTTGGAGAATAGCAAAGTATTTTGTTAGGCAAGTGCATAAAATGTCATCTACACCAACACAAATATCATGTTTCCTTGCAGCAATTGCTGTCATTTTCTGCCTAGAAAACACAAATGAATGAGTTTGAGTCTCCATGTGGAACTAATTAGAGTTTCCAAGCACAAAATAAAATATTCCCTGCTAAAATTCATTCAAAACCATAAAGTCCTTTCATAATATCAAGAAACACAAAGCAGAGCCTGTAGCAAGATCTGGGATTGAGTTAGCCATAACACAAGAGGAGATTTCTGCTCTCATCCAGTCATAGCCACACAAAGTGCTGTGGAACTGGTATGCAATGGACTCAGATAATCACAGTCAAACTGGTTTTGGAGAATAGCAAAGTATTTTCTTAGGCAAGTGCATAAAATGTCATCTACAGAAACACAAAAATCATGTTTGTTTGCAGCAATTGCTGTAGTTTTCTGCCTAGACAGAAGAATGTGTTGAATTTGTGTCTCCATATGCAACTAATTAGTGTTTCCAAACACCAAAGAAAATATTCCCTGCTTAAATTCATTCAAAACCATAAAGTCCTTTCATAATATCAAAAAACACAAAGCAGATTCTATAGAAACATCTGGGATTGAGTTAGCCATAACACAGGAGGAGATTTCTGGTTTCATCCAGTCATATCCTGAGAAAGTGTTGTGGAACTGGTATGCAATGGACTCAGAAAATCACCCTCATACTGATTTAGGAGAAAAGCAAACTCTTTTTCTTGGCCAAGTGGATGAAAAGTCATGTTTGCAAATATAAATATCCTCTTTGTTTGCAATGATTGCTCTAGCTTTCTGCGTAGAAAACAGGCATGTGAAGACGTTTGGCCTGCATATGGAAGCACTTAGCTTTTCCTGTACAAAACAAAATTTCCTCTACTGAAATTCATTCTAAAACGTAAAGTACATTGATAATATCCAGAAAACACAAACACAGAGGTTGTAGCAAGATTGAGTTAGCCATAACACAAGAGGAGATTTCTGCTCTCATCCAGTCATATCCACACAAAGTGCTGTGGAACTGGTATGAAATGGACTCAGATAATCACAGTCAAACAGGTTTTGGAGAATAGCATAGTATTTTCTTAGGCAAGTGCATAAAATGTCATCTACACAAACACAAATATCATGTTGTTTGCAGCAATTGCTGTAGTTTTCTACCTAGACAGCACAAATGTGTTGAGTTTGTGTCTCCATTTGGATCTAATTAGTGCTTCCCAGCACCAAAGAAAATATTCCCTGCTTGAATTCATTCAAAACCATAAAGTCCATTGATAATATAAAAAAACACAAAGCAGAGCCTGTAGCAAGATCTAGGATTGAGTTAGCCATAACACAGAGTATATTTGTGGTTTCATCCAGTCATTTCCGTTCAACCTGTTGTGGAACTGGTAGGCAATGGACTGAGAAAATTACCCTCAAACTATTTTGGGGGAAAAGCAAACTCTTTTTCTTGGCCAAGTGCCTAAAAATCATGTTTACGAATATAAATATCCTTTTTTTTTGCAATGATAGCTCTAGATTCCTGCGTAGAAAACACGAATGTGAACATGTTTGGTCTGCATATGGAAGCACTTAGCATTTCCAGCACAAAACAGAATTTCTTCTACTGAAATTCATTCTAAAACGTAAAGTCCATTGATAATATCCAGAAAACACAAACACAGAGGTTGTAGCAAGATCTGGGATTGAGCTAGCCATAACACAAGAGGAGATTTCTGCTCTCATCCAGTCATATCCACACAAAGTGCTGTGGAACTGGTATGCAATGGACTCAGAAAATCACAGTCAAACTGGTTTTGGAGAATAGCAAAGTATTTTCTTAGGCAAGTGCATAAAATGTCATCTACACCAACACAAATATCATGTTTCCTTGCAGCAATTGCTGTCATTTTCTGCCTAGAAAACACAAATGAATGAGTTTGAGTCTCCATGTGGAACTAATTAGAGTTTCCAAGCACAAAAGAAAATATGCCCTGCTAAAATTCATTCAAAACCATAAAGTCCTTTCATAATATCAAGAAACACAAAGCAGAGCCTGTAGCAAGATCTGGGATTGAGTTAGCCATAACACAAGAGGAGATTTCTGCTCTCATCCAGTCATAGCCACACAAAGTGCTGTGGATCTGGTATGCAATGGACTCAGAAAATCACAGTCAAACTGGTTTTGGAGAATAGCAAAGTATTTTCTTAGGCAAGTGCATAAAATGTCATCTACACCAACACAAATATCATGTTTGTTTGCAGCAATTGCTGTAGTTTTCTGCCTAGACAGAAGAATGTGTTGAGTTTGAATCTCCATGTGGAACTAATTAGTGTTTCGCAGCACCAAAGAAAATATTCCCTGCTTAAATTCATTCAAAACCATAAAGTCCATTGATAATATCAAGAAACACAAAGCAGAGCCTGTAGCAAGATCTAGGATTGAGTTAGCCATAACACAAGAGGAGATATCTGGTTTTATCCAGTCATACCCACACAAAGTGCTGTGGAACTCTTATGCAAAGGACACAGATAATCACAGTCAAACTGGTTTTGGACAATAGCAAAGTATTTTGTTAGGCAAGTGCATAAAATGTCATCTACACAAATACAAATATCATGTTTCTTTGCAGCAATTCCTGTCGTTTTCTGCCTAGAAAACACAAATGAATGAGTTTGATTCTCCATGTGGAACTAATTAGTTTCCAAACACCAAAGAAAATATGCCCTGCTAAAATTCATTCAAAACCATAAAGTCCTTTCATAATATCAAGAAACACAAAGCAGAGCCTGTAGAAAGATCTGGGATTGAGTTAGCCATAACACAAGAGGAGATTTCTGCTCTCATCCAGTCATAGCCACACAAAGTGCTGTGGATCTGGTATGCAATGGACTCAGAAAATCACAGTCAAACTGGTTTTGGAGAATAGCAAAGTATTTTCTTAGGCAAGTGCATAAAATGTCATCTACACCAACACAAATATCATGTTTGTTTGCAGCAATTGCTGTAGTTTTCTGCCTAGACAGAAGAATGTGTTGAGTTTGAATCTCCATGTGGAACTAATTAGTGTTTCGCAGCACCAAAGAAAATATTCCCTGCTTAAATTCATTCAAAACCATAAAGTCCATTGATAATATCAAGAAACACAAAGCAGAGCCTGTAGCAAGATCTAGGATTGAGTTAGCCATAACACAAGAGGAGATATCTGGTTTTATCCAGTCATACCCACACAAAGTGCTGTGGAACTCTTATGCAAAGGACACAGATAATCACAGTCAAACTGGTTTTGGACAATAGCAAAGTATTTTGTTAGGCAAGTGCATAAAATGTCATCTACACAAATACAAATATCATGTTTCTTTGCAGCAATTCCTGTCGTTTTCTGCCTAGAAAACACAAATGAATGAGTTTGATTCTCCATGTGGAACTAATTAGTTTCCAAACACCAAAGAAAATATGCCCTGCTAAAATTCATTCAAAACCATAAAGTCCTTTCATAATATCAAGAAACACAAAGCAGAGCCTGTAGAAAGATCTGGGATTGAGTTAGCCATAACACAAGAGGAGATTTCTGCTCTCATCCAGTCATAGCCACACAAAGTGCTGTGGAACTGGTATGCAATGGACTCAGAAAATCACAGTCAAACTGGTTTTGGAGAATAGCAAAGTATTTTCTTAGGCAAGTGCATAAAATGTCATCTACACCAACACAAATATCATGATTCCTTGCAGCAATTGCTGTCGTTTTCTGCCTAGAAAACACAAATGAATGAGTTTGAGTCTCCATGTGGAACTAATTAGAGTTTCCAAGCACAAAAGAAAATATGCCCTGCTAAAATTCATTCAAAACCATAAAGTCCTTTCATAATATCAAGAAACACAAAGCAGAGCCTGTAGAAAGATCTGGGATTGAGTTAGCCATAACACAAGAGGAGATTTCTGCTCTCATCCAGTCATAGCCACACAAAGTGCTGTGGAACTGGTATGCAATGGATTCAGAAAATCACAGTCAAACTGGTTTTGGAGAATAGCAAAGTATTTTCTTAGGCAAGTGCATAAAATGTCATCTACACCAACACAAATATCATGTTTCCTTGCAGCAATTGCTGTCGTTTTCTGCCTAGAAAACACAAATGAATGAGTTTGAGTCTCCATGTGGAACTAATTAGAGTTTCCAAGCACAAAAGAAAATATTCCCTGCTAAAATTCATTCAAAACAATAAAGTCCTTTCATAATATCAAAAAACACAAAGCACAGTCTATAGCAAGATCTGGGATTGAGTTAGCCATAACACAAGAGGAGGTTTCTGGTTTCATCCAGTCATATCCACACAAAGTGCTGTGGAACTGGTATGCAATGGACTCAGATAATCACAGTCAAACTGGATTTGGAGAATAGCAAAGTATTTTCTTAGGCAAGTGCATAAAATGTCATCTACACCAACACAAATATCATGTTTCCTTGCAGCAATTGCTGTCATTTTCTGCCTAGAAAACACAAATGAATGAGTTTGAGTCTCCATGTGGAACTAATTAGAGTTTCCAAGCACAAAAGAAAATATTCCCTGCTAAAATTCATTCAAAACCATAAAGTCCTTTCATAATATCAAGAAACACAAAGCAGAGCCTGTAGCAAGATCTGGGATTGAGTTAGCCATAACACAAGAGGAGATTTCTGCTCTCATCCAGTCATAGCCACACAAAGTGCTGTGGAACTGGTATGCAATGGACTCAGATAATCACAGTCAAACTGGTTTTGGAGAATAGCAAAGTATTTTCTTAGGCAAGTGCATAAAATGTCATCTACAGAAACACAAAAATCATGTTTGTTTGCAGCAATTGCTGTAGTTTTCTGCCTAGACAGAAGAATGTGTTGAGTTTGTGTCTCCATATGCAACTAATTAGTGTTTCCAATCACCAAAGAAAATATTCCCTGCTTAAATTCATTCAAAACCATAAAGTCCTTTCATAATATCAAAAAACACAAAGCAGAGTCTATAGAAACATCTGGGATTGAGTTAGCCATAACACAGGAGGAGATTTCTGGTTTCATCCAGTCATATCCTGAGAAAGTGTTGTGGAACTGGTATGCAATGGACTCAGAAAATCACCCTCATACTGATTTAGGAGAAAAGCAAACTCTTTTTCTTGGCCAAGTGGATGAAAAGTCATGTTTGCAAATATAAATATCCTCTTTGTTTGCAATGATTGCTCTAGCTTTCTGCGTAGAAAACAGGCATGTGAAGACGTTTGGCCTGCATATGGAAGCACTTAGCTTTTCCTGTACAAAACAAAATTTCCTCTACTGAAATTCATTCTAAAACGTAAAGTCCATTGATAATATCCAGAAAACACAAACACAGAGGTTGTAGCAAGATTGAGTTAGCCATAACACAAGAGGAGATTTCTGCTCTCATCCAGTCATATCCACACAAAGTGCTGTGGAACTGGTATGAAATGGACTCAGATAATCACAGTCAAACTGGTTTTGGAGAATAGCATAGTATTTTCTTAGGCAAGTGCATAAAATGTCATCTACACAAACACAAATATCATGTTGTTTGCAGCAATTGCTGTAGTTTTCTACCTAGACAGCACAAATGTGTTGACTTTGTGTCTCCATTTGGATCTAATTAGTGCTTCCCAGCACCAAAGAAAATATTCCCTGCTTGAATTCATTCAAAACCATAAAGTCCATTGATAATATAAAAAAACACAAAGCAGAGCCTGTAGCAATATCTAAGATTGAGTTAGCCATAACACAGAGTATATTTGTGGTTTCATCCAGTCATTTCCGTTCAACCTGTTGTGGAACTGGTAGGCAATGGACTGAGAAAATTACCCTCAAACTATTTTGGGGGAAAAGCAAACTCTTTTTCTTGGCTAAGTGCCTAAAAATCATGTTTACGAATATAAATATCCTTTTTGTTTGCAATGATAGCTCTAGCTTCCTGCGTAGAAAACACGAATGTGAACACGTTTGGTCTGCATATGGAAGCACTTAGCATTTCCAGCACAAAACAGAATTTCTTCTACTGAAATTCATTCTAAAACGTAAAGTCCATTGATAATATCCAGAAAACACAAACACAGAGGTTGTAGCAAGATCTGGGATTGAGCTAGCCATAACACAAGAGGAGATTTCTGCTCTCATCCAGTCATAGCCACACAAAGTGCTGTGGAACTGGTATGCAATGGACTCAGAAAATCACCCTCAAACTGGTTTTGGAGCATAGCAAAGTATTTTCTTAGGCAAGTGCATAAAATGTCATCTACACCAACACAAATATCATGTTTCCTTGCAGCAATTGCTGTCATTTTCTGCCTAGAAAACACAAATGAATGAGTTTGAGTCTCCATGTGGAACTAATTAGAGTTTCCAAGCACAAAAGAAAATATGCCCTGCTAAAATTCATTCAAAACCATAAAGTCCTTTCATAATATCAAGAAACACAAAGCAGAGCCTGTAGCAAGATCTGGGATTGAGTTAGCCATAACACAAGAGGAGATTTCTGCTCTCATCCAGTCATAGCCACACAAAGTGCTGTGGATCTGGTATGCAATGGACTCAGAAAATCACAGTCAAACTGGTTTTGGAGAATAGCAAAGTATTTTCTTAGGCAAGTGCATAAAATATCATCTACAGAAACACAAAAATCATGTTTGTTTGCAGCAATTGCTGTAGTTTTCTGCCTAGACAGAAGAATGTGTTGAGTTTGAATCTCCATGTGGAACTAATTAGTGTTTCGCAGCACCAAAGAAAATATTCCCTGCTTAAATTCATTCAAAACCATAAAGTCCATTGATAATATCAAGAAACACAAAGCAGAGCCTGTAGCAAGATCTAGGATTGAGTTAGCCATAACACAAGAGGAGATTTCTGCTCTCATCCAGTCATAGCCACACAAAGTGCTGTGGAACTCTTATGCAAAGGACACAGATAATCACAGTCAAACTGGTTTTGGACAATAGCAAAGTATTTTGTTAGGCAAGTGCATAAAATGTCATCTACACAAATACAAATATCATGTTTCTTTGCAGCAATTCCTGTCGTTTTCTGCCTAGAAAACACAAATGAATGAGTTTGAATCTCCATGTGGAACTAATTAGTTTCCAAACACCAAAGAAAATATGCCCTGCTAAAATTCATTCAAAACCATAAAGTCCTTTCATAATATCAAGAAACACAAAGCAGAGCCTGTAGAAAGATCTGGGATTGAGTTAGCCATAACACAAGAGGAGATTTCTGCTCTCATCCAGTCATAGCCACACAAAGTGCTGTGGAACTGGTATGCAATGGACTCAGAAAATCACAGTCAAACTGGTTTTGGAGAATAGCAAAGTATTTTGTTAGGCAAGTGCATAAAATGTCATCTACACCAACACAAATATCATGTTTCCTTGCAGCAATTGCTGTCATTTTCTGCCTAGAAAACACAAATGAATGAGTTTGAGTCTCCATGTGGAACTAATTAGAGTTTCCAAGCACAAAAGAAAATATTCCCTGCTAAAATTCATTCAAAACCATAAAGTCCTTTCATAATATCAAGAAACACAAAGCAGAGCCTGTAGCAAGATCTGGGATTGAGTTAGCCATAACACAAGAGGAGATTTCTGCTCTCATCCAGTCATAGCCACACAAAGTGCTGTGGAACTGGTATGCAATGGACTCAGATAATCACAGTGAAACTGGTTTTGGAGAATAGCAAAGTATTTTCTTAGGCAAGTGCATAAAATGTCATCTACAGAAACACAAAAATCATGTTTGTTTGCAGCAATTGCTGTAGTTTTCTGCCTAGACAGAAGAATGTGTTGAGTTTGTGTCTCCATATGCAACTAATTAGTGTTTCCAAACACCAAAGAAAATATTCCCTGCTTAAATTCATTCAAAACCATAAAGTCCTTTCATAATATCAAAAAACACAAAGCAGAGTCTATAGAAACATCTGGGATTGAGTTAGCCATAACACAGGAGGAGATTTCTGGTTTCATCCAGTCATATCCTGAGAAAGTGTTGTGGAACTGGTATGCAATGGACTCAGAAAATCACCCTCATACTGATTTAGGAGAAAAGCAAACTCTTTTTCTTGGCCAAGTGGATGAAAAGTCATGTTTGCAAATATAAATATCCTCTTTGTTTGCAATGATTGCTCTAGCTTTCTGCGTAGAAAACAGGCATGTGAAGACGTTTGGCCTGCATATGGAAGCACTTAGCTTTTCCTGTACAAAACAAAATTTCCTCTACTGAAATTCATTCTAAAACGTAAAGTACATTGATAATATCCAGAAAACACAAACACAGAGGTTGTAGCAAGATTGAGTTAGCCATAACACAAGAGGAGATTTCTGCTCTCATCCAGTCATATCCACACAAAGTGCTGTGGAACTGGTATGAAATGGACTCAGATAATCACAGTCAAACTGGTTTTGGAGAATAGCATAGTATTTTCTTAGGCAAGTGCATAAAATGTCATCTACACAAACACAAATATCATGTTGTTTGCAGCAATTGCTGTAGTTTTCTACCTAGACAGCACAAATGTGTTGAGTTTGTGTCTCCATTTGGATCTAATTAGTGCTTCCCAGCACCAAAGAAAATATTCCCTGCTTGAATTCATTCAAAACCATAAAGTCCATTGATAATATAAAAAAACACAAAGCAGAGCCTGTAGCAAGATCTAGGATTGAGTTAGCCATAACACAGAGTATATTTGTGGTTTCATCCAGTCATTTCCGTTCAACCTGTTGTGGAACTGGTAGGCAATGGACTGAGAAAATTACCCTCAAACTATTTTGGGGGAAAAGCAAACTCTTTTTCTTGGCCAAGTGCCTAAAAATCATGTTTACGAATATAAATATCCTTTTTTTTTGCAATGATAGCTCTAGATTCCTGCGTAGAAAACACGAATGTGAACATGTTTGGTCTGCATATGGAAGCACTTAGCATTTCCAGCACAAAACAGAATTTCTTCTACTGAAATTCATTCTAAAACGTAAAGTCCATTGATAATATCCAGAAAACACAAACACAGAGGTTGTAGCAAGATCTGGGATTGAGCTAGCCATAACACAAGAGGAGATTTCTGCTCTCATCCAGTCATAGCCACACAAAGTGCTGTGGAACTGGTATGCAATGGACTCAGAAAATCACCCTCAAACTGGTTTTGGAGCATAGCAAAGTATTTTCTTAGGCAAGTGCATAAAATGTCATCTACACCAACACAAATATCATGTTTCCTTGCAGCAATTGCTGTCATTTTCTGCCTAGAAAACACAAATGAATGAGTTTGAGTCTCCATGTGGAACTAATTAGAGTTTCCAAGCACAAAAGAAAATATGCCCTGCTAAAATTCATTCAAAACCATAAAGTCCTTTCATAATATCAAGAAACACAAAGCAGAGCCTGTAGCAAGATCTGGGATTGAGTTAGCCATAACACAAGAGGAGATTTCTGCTCTCATCCAGTCATAGCCACACAAAGTGCTGTGGATCTGGTATGCAATGGACTCAGAAAATCACAGTCAAACTGGTTTTGGAGAATAGCAAAGTATTTTCTTAGGCAAGTGCATAAAATATCATCTACAGAAACACAAAAATCATGTTTGTTTGCAGCAATTGCTGTAGTTTTCTGCCTAGACAGAAGAATGTGTTGAGTTTGAATCTCCATGTGGAACTAATTAGTGTTTCGCAGCACCAAAGAAAATATTCCCTGCTTAAATTCATTCAAAACCATAAAGTCCATTGATAATATCAAGAAACACAAAGCAGAGCCTGTAGCAAGATCTAGGATTGAGTTAGCCATAACACAAGAGGAGATATCTGGTTTCATCCAGTCATAGCCACACAAAGTGCTGTGGAACTGCTATGCAAAGGACACAGATAATCACAGTCAAACTGGTTTTGGACAATAGCAAAGTACTTTGTTAGGCAAGTGCATAAAATGTCATCTACACAAATACAAATATCATGTTTCTTTGCAGCAATTCCTGTCGTTTTCTGCCTAGAAAACACAAATGAATGAGTTTGAATCTCCATGTGGAACTAATTAGTTTCCAAACACCAAAGAAAATATGCCCTGCTAAAATTCATTCAAAACCATAAAGTCCTTTCATAATATCAAGAAACACAAAGCAGAGCCTGTAGAAAGATCTGGGATTGAGTTAGCCATAACACAAGAGGAGATTTCTGCTCTCATCCAGTCATAGCCACACAAAGTACTGTGGAACTGGTATGCAATGGACTCAGAAAATCACAGTCAAACTGGTTTTGGAGAATAGCAAAGTATTTTCTTAGGCAAGTGCATAAAATGTCATCTACACCAACACAAATATCATGATTCCTTGCAGCAATTGCTGTCGTTTTCTGCCTAGAAAACACAAATGAATGAGTTTGAGTCTCCATGTGGAACTAATTAGAGTTTCCAAGCACAAAAGAAAATATGCCCTGCTAAAATTCATTCAAAACCATAAAGTCCTTTCATAATATCAAGAAACACAAAGCAGAGCCTGTAGAAAGATCTGGGATTGAGTTAGCCATAACACAAGAGGAGATTTCTGCTCTCATCCAGTCATAGCCACACAAAGTGCTGTGGAACTGGTATGCAATGGATTCAGAAAATCACAGTCAAACTGGTTTTGGAGAATAGCAAAGTATTTTCTTAGGCAAGTGCATAAAATGTCATCTACACCAACACAAATATCATGTTTCCTTGCAGCAATTGCTGTCGTTTTCTGCCTAGAAAACACAAATGAATGAGTTTGAGTCTCCATGTGGAACTAATTAGAGTTTCCAAGCACAAAAGAAAATATTCCCTGCTAAAATTCATTCAAAACCATAAAGTCCTTTCATAATATCAAAAAACACAAAGCAGAGTCTATAGCAAGATCTGGGATTGAGTTAGCCATAACACAAGAGGAGGTTTCTGGTTTCATCCAGTCATATCCACACAAAGTGCTGTGGAACTGGTATGCAATGGACTCAGATAATCACAGTCAAACTGGTTTTGGAGAATAGCAAAGTATTTTCTTAGGCAAGTGCATAAAATGTCATCTACACCAACACAAACTCATGTTTGTTTGCAGCAATTGCTGTAGTTTTCTGCCTAGAAAACACAAATGAATGAGTTTGAGTCTCCATGTGGAACTAATTAGTTTCCAAACACCAAAGAAAATATTCTCTGCTAAAATTCATTCAAAACCATAAAGTCCTTTCATAATATCAAAAAACACAAAGCAGAGCCTGTAGCAAGATCTGGGATTCAGTTAGCCATAATACAAGAGGAGATTTCTGGTTTCATCCAGTCATATCCACACAAAGTGCTGTGGAACTGGTATGCAATGGACTCAGAAAATCACCCTCATACTGATTGTGGAGAAAAGCAAACTCTTTTTCTTGGCCAAGTGGATAAAAAGTCATTTTTGCAAATATAAATATCTTGTTTGTTTGCAACGATTGCTCTAGCTTTCTGCGTAGAAAACAGGCATGTGAAGACGTTTGGCCTGCATATGGAAGCACTTAGCTTTTCCAGCACAAAACAAAATTTCCTCTACTGAAATTCATTCTAAAACGTAAAGTCCATTGATAATATCCAGAAAACACAAACACAGAGGTTGTAGCAAGATCTGGGATTGAGTAAGCCATAACACAAGAGGAGATATCTGGTTTCATCCAGGCATATCTGGACAAAGATTTGTGGAACTGGTATGCAATGGACTCAGAAAATCACCCTCAAACTGGTTTTGGAGAATAGAAAAATATTTTTAGGCAAGTGCATAAAATGCCATCTAAACAAACACAAATATCATGTTTGCAGAAATTGCTGTAGTATTCCGCCTAAACAGCACGAATGTGTTGACTTTGTGTCTCCATGTGGAACTAATTAGTGCTTCCCAGCACCAAAGAAAATATTCCCTGCCTAAATTCATTCTAAACGTAAAGTTCATTGATAATATCCAGAAAACACAAACACAGAGCCTGTAGAAAGATCTGGGATTGAGTTAGCCATAACACAAGAGGAGATTTCTGCTCTCATCCAGTCATAGCCACACAAAGTGCAGTGGAACTGGTATGCAATGGACTCAGAAAATCACAGTCAAACTGGTTTTGGAGAATAGCAAAGTATTTTCTTAGGCAAGTGCATAAAATGTCATCTACACCAACACAAATATCATGATTCCTTGCAGCAATTGCTGTCGTTTTCTGCCTAGACAGCACAAATGTGTTGAGTTTGAATCTCCATGTGGAACTAATTAGTGTTTCCCAGCACCAAAGAAAATATTCCCTGCTTAAATTCATTGAAAACCATAAAGTCCATTGATAATATCAAAAAACACAAAGCAGAGCCTGTAGCAAGATCTAGGATTGAGTTAGCCATAACACAAGAGGAGATTTCTGCTCTCATCCAGTCATAGCCACACAAAGTGCTGTGGAACTCTTATGCAAAGGATAGAGATAATCACAGTCAAACTGGTTTTGGAGAATAGCAAAGTATTTTCTTAGGCAAGTGCATAAAATGTCATCTACACAAATACAAATGTCATGTTTCTTTGCAGCAATTGCTGTCGTTTTCTGCCTAGAAAACACAAATGAATGAGTTTGAGTCTCCATGTGGAACTAATTAGTTTCCAAACACCAAAGAAAATATTCCCTGCTTAAATTCATTCAAAACCATAAAGTCCTTTCATAATATCTAAAAACACAAAGCAGAGTCTATAGCAAGATCTGGGATTGAGTTAGCCATAACACAAGAGGAGATTTCTGCTCTTATCCAGTCATATCCACACAAAGTGCTGTGGAACTGGTATGCAATGGACTCAGAAAATCACAGTCAAACTGGTTTTGGAGAATAGCAAAGTATTTTGTTAGGCAAGTGCATAAAATGTCATCTACACCAACACAAATATCATGTTTCCTTGCAGCAATTGCTGTCATTTTCTGCCTAGAAAACACAAATGAATGAGTTTGAGTCTCCATGTGGAACTAATTAGAGTTTCCAAGCACAAAAGAAAATATTCCCTGCTAAAATTCATTCAAAACCATAAAGTCCTTTCATAATATCAAGAAACACAAAGCAGAGCCTGTAGCAAGATCTGGGATTGAGTTAGCCATAACACAAGAGGAGATTTCTGCTCTCATCCAGTCATAGCCACACAAAGTGCTGTGGAACTGGTATGCAATGGACTCAGAAAATCACAGTCAAACTGGTTTTGGAGAATAGCAAAGTATTTTCTTAGGCAAGTGCATAAAATATCATCTACAGAAACACAAAAATCATGTTTGTTTGCAGCAATTGCTGTAGTTTTCTGCCTAGACAGAAGAATGTGTTGAGTTTGAATCTCCATGTGGAACTAATTAGTGTTTCCCAGCACCAAAGAAAATATTCCCTGCTTAAATTCATTCAAAACCATAAAGTCCATTGATAATATCAAAAAACACAAAGCAGAGCCTGTAGCAAGATCTAGGATTGAGTTAGCCATAACACAAGAGGAGATATCTGGTTTCATCCAGTCATAGCCACACAAAGTGCTGTGGAACTCTTATGCAAAGGACACAGATAATCACAGTCAAACTGGTTTTGGACAATAGCAAAGTATTTTGTTAGGCAAGTGCATAAAATGTCATCTACACAAATACAAATATCATGTTTCTTTGCAGCAATTCCTGTCGTTTTCTGCCTAGAAAACACAAATGAATGAGTTTGAATCTCCATGTGGAGCTAATTAGTTTCCAAACACCAAAGAAAATATGCCCTGCTAAAATTCATTCAAAACCATAAAGTCCTTTCATAATATCAAGAAACACAAAGCAGAGCCTGTAGAAAGATCTGGGATTGAGTTAGCCATAACACAAGAGGAGATTTCTGCTCTCATCCAGTCATAGCCACACAAAGTACTGTGGAACTGGTATGCAATGGACTCAGAAAATCACAGTCAAACTGGTTTTGGAGAATAGCAAAGTATTTTCTTAGGCAAGTGCATAAAATGTCATCTACACCAACACAAATATCATGATTCCTTGCAGCAATTGCTGTCGTTTTCTGCCTAGAAAACACAAATGAATGAGTTTGAGTCTCCATGTGGAACTAATTAGAGTTTCCAAGCACAAAAGAAAATATGCCCTGCTAAAATTCATTCAAAACCATAAAGTCCTTTCATAATATCAAGAAACACAAAGCAGAGCCTGTAGAAAGATCTGGGATTGAGTTAGCCATAACACAAGAGGAGATTTCTGCTCTCATCCAGTCATAGCCACACAAAGTGCTGTGGAACTGGTATGCAATGGATTCAGAAAATCACAGTCAAACTGGTTTTGGAGAATAGCAAAGTATTTTCTTAGGCAAGTGCATAAAATGTCATCTACACCAACACAAATATCATGTTTCCTTGCAGCAATTGCTGTCGTTTTCTGCCTAGAAAACACAAATGAATGAGTTTGAGTCTCCATGTGGAACTAATTAGAGTTTCCAAGCACAAAAGAAAATATTCCCTGCTAAAATTCATTCAAAACCATAAAGTCCTTTCATAATATCAAAAAACACAAAGCAGAGTCTATAGCAAGATCTGGGATTGAGTTAGCCATAACACAAGAGGAGGTTTCTGGTTTCATCCAGTCATATCCACACAAAGTGCTGTGGAACTGGTATGCAATGGACTCAGATAATCACAGTCAAACTGGTTTTGGAGAATAGCAAAGTATTTTCTTAGGCAAGTGCATAAAATGTCATCTACACCAACACAAAAATCATGTTTGTTTGCAGCAATTGCTGTAGTTTTCTGCCTAGAAAACACAAATGAATGAGTTTGAGTCTCCATGTGGAACTAATTAGTTTCCAAACACCAAAGAAAATATTCTCTGCTAAAATTCATTCAAAACCATAAAGTCCTTTCATAATATCAAAAAACACAAAGCAGAGCCTGTAGCAAGATCTGGGATTCAGTTAGCCATAATACAAGAGGAGATTTCTGGTTTCATCCAGTCATATCCACACAAAGTGCTGTGGAACTGGTATGCAATGGACTCAGAAAATCACCCTCATACTGATTGTGGAGAAAAGCAAACTCTTTTTCTTGGCCAAGTGGATAAAAAGTCATTTTTGCAAATATAAATATCTTGTTTGTTTGCAACGATTGCTCTAGCTTTCTGCGTAGAAAACAGGCATGTGAAGACGTTTGGCCTGCATATGGAAGCACTTAGCTTTTCCAGCACAAAACAAAATTTCCTCTACTGAAATTCATTCTAAAACGTAAAGTCCATTGATAATATCCAGAAAACACAAACACAGAGGTTGTAGCAAGATCTGGGATTGAGTAAGCCATAACACAAGAGGAGATATCTGGTTTCATCCAGGCATATCTGGACAAAGATTTGTGGAACTGGTATGCAATGGACTCAGAAAATCACCCTCAAACTGGTTTTGGAGAATAGAAAAATATTTTTAGGCAAGTGCATAAAATGCCATCTAAACAAACACAAATATCATGTTTGCAGAAATTGCTGTAGTATTCCGCCTAAACAGCACGAATGTGTTGACTTTGTGTCTCCATGTGGAACTAATTAGTGCTTCCCAGCACCAAAGAAAATATTCCCTGCCTAAATTCATTCTAAACGTAAAGTTCATTGATAATATCCAGAAAACACAAACACAGAGCCTGTAGAAAGATCTGGGATTGAGTTAGCCATAACACAAGAGGAGATTTCTGCTCTCATCCAGTCATAGCCACACAAAGTGCAGTGGAACTGGTATGCAATGGACTCAGAAAATCACAGTCAAACTGGTTTTGGAGAATAGCAAAGTATTTTCTTAGGCAAGTGCATAAAATGTCATCTACACCAACACAAATATCATGATTCCTTGCAGCAATTGCTGTCGTTTTCTGCCTAGACAGCACAAATGTGTTGAGTTTGAATCTCCATGTGGAACTAATTAGTGTTTCCCAGCACCAAAGAAAATATTCCCTGCTTAAATTCATTGAAAACCATAAAGTCCATTGATAATATCAAAAAACACAAAGCAGAGCCTGTAGCAAGATCTAGGATTGAGTTAGCCATAACACAAGAGGAGATTTCTGCTCTCATCCAGTCATAGCCACACAAAGTGCTGTGGAACTCTTATGCAAAGGATAGAGATAATCACAGTCAAACTGGTTTTGGACAATAGCAAAGTATTTTCTTAGGCAAGTGCATAAAATGTCATCTACACAAATACAAATGTCATGTTTCTTTGCAGCAATTGCTGTCGTTTTCTGCCTAGAAAACACAAATGAATGAGTTTGAGTCTCCATGTGGAACTAATTAGTTTCCAAACACCAAAGAAAATATTCCCTGCTTAAATTCATTCAAAACCATAAAGTCCTTTCATAATATCTAAAAACACAAAGCAGAGTCTATAGCAAGATCTGGGATTGAGTTAGCCATAACACAAGAGGAGATTTCTGCTCTCATCCAGTCATATCCACACAAAGTGCTGTGGAACTGGTATGCAATGGACTCAGAAAATCACAGTCAAACTGGTTTTGGAGAATAGCAAAGTATTTTGTTAGGCAAGTGCATAAAATGTCATCTACACCAACACAAATATCATGTTTCCTTGCAGCAATTGCTGTCATTTTCTGCCTAGAAAACACAAATGAATGAGTTTGAGTCTCCATGTGGAACTAATTAGAGTTTCCAAGCACAAAAGAAAATATGCCCTGCTAAAATTCATTCAAAACCATAAAGTCCTTTCATAATATCAAGAAACACAAAGCAGAGCCTGTAGCAAGATCTGGGATTGAGTTAGCCATAACACAAGAGGAGATTTCTGCTCTCATCCAGTCATAGCCACACAAAGTGCTGTGGAACTGGTATGCAATGGACTCAGAAAATCACAGTCAAACTGGTTTTGGAGAATAGCAAAGTATTTTCTTAGGCAAGTGCATAAAATATCATCTACAGAAACACAAAAATCATGTTTGTTTGCAGCAATTGCTGTAGTTTTCTGCCTAGACAGAAGAATGTGTTGAGTTTGAATCTCCATGTGGAACTAATTAGTGTTTCCCAGCACCAAAGAAAATATTCCCTGCTTAAATTCATTCAAAACCATAAAGTCCATTGATAATATCAAAAAACACAAAGCAGAGCCTGTAGCAAGATCTAGGATTGAGTTAGCCATAACACAAGAGGAGATATCTGGTTTCATCCAGTCATAGCCACACAAAGTGCTGTGGAACTCTTATGCAAAGGACACAGATAATCACAGTCAAACTGGTTTTGGACAATAGCAAAGTATTTTGTTAGGCAAGTGCATAAAATGTCATCTACACAAATACAAATATCATGTTTCTTTGCAGCAATTCCTGTTGTTTTCTGCCTAGAAAACACAAATGAATGAGTTTGAGTCTCCATGTGGAACTAATTAGTTTCCAAACACCAAAGAAAATATGCCCTGCTAAAATTCATTCAAAACCATAAAGTCCTTTCATAATATCAAGAAACACAAAGCAGAGCCTGTAGAAAGATCTGGGATTGAGTTAGCCATAACACAAGAGGAGATTTCTGCTCTCATCCAGTCATAGCCACACAAAGTGCTGTGGAACTGGTATGCAATGGATTCAGAAAATCACAGTCAAACTGGTTTTGGAGAATAGCAAAGTATTTTTTTAGGCAAGTGCATAAAATGTCATCTACACCAACACAAATATCATGATTCCTTGCAGCAATTGCTGTCGTTTTCTGCCTAGAAAACACAAATGAATGAGTTTGATTCTCCATGTGGAACTAATTAGAGTTTCCAAGCACAAAAAAAAATTCCCTGCTAAAATTCATTCAAAACCATGAAGTCCTTTCATAATATCAAGAAACACAAAGCAGAGCCTGTAGAAAGATCTGGGATTGAGTTAGCCATAACACAAGAGGAGATTTCTGCTCTCATCCAGTCATAGCCACACAAAGTGCAGTGGAACTGGTATGCAATGGACTCAGAAAATCACAGTCAAACTGGTTTTGGAGAATAGCAAAGTATTTTCTTAGGCAAGTGCATAAAATGTCATCTACACCAACACAAATATCATGATTCCTTGCAGCAATTGCTGTCGTTTTCTGCCTAGACAGCACAAATGTGTTGAGTTTGAATCTCCATGTGGAACTAATTAGTGTTTCCCAGCACCAAAGAAAATATTCCCTGCTTAAATTCATTCAAAACCATAAAGTCCATTGATAATATCAAAAAACACAAAGCAGAGCCTGTAGCAAGATCTAGGATTGAGTTAGCCATAACACAAGAGGAGATTTCTGCTCTCATCCAGTCATAGCCACACAAAGTGCTGTGGAACTCTTATGCAAAGGATAGAGATAATCACAGTCAAACTGGTTTTGGACAATAGCAAAGTATTTTCTTAGGCAAGTGCATAAAATGTCATCTACACAAATACAAATGTCATGTTTCTTTGCAGCAATTCCTGTCGTTTTCTGCCTAGAAAACACAAATGAATGAGTTTGAGTCTCCATGTGGAACTAATTAGTTTCCAAACACCAAAGAAAATATTCCCTGCTTAAATTCATTCAAAACCATAAAGTCCTTTCATAATATCTAAAAACACAAAGCAGAGTCTATAGCAAGATCTGGGATTGAGTTAGCCATAACACAAGAGGAGATTTCTGCTCTCATCCAGTCATATCCACACAAAGTGCTGTGGAACTGGTATGCAATGGACTCAGAAAATCACAGTCAAACTGGTTTTGGAGAATAGCAAAGTATTTTCTTAGGCAAGTGCATAAAATGTCATCTACACCAACACAAATATCATGTTTCCTTGCAGCAATTGCTGTCATTTTCTGCCTAGAAAACACAAATGAATGAGTTTGAGTCTCCATGTGGAACTAATTAGAGTTTCCAAGCACAAAAGAAAATATGCCCTGCTAAAATTCATTCAAAACCATAAAGTCCTTTCATAATATCAAGAAACACAAAGCAGAGCCTGTAGCAAGATCTGGGATTGAGTTAGCCATAACACAAGAGGAGATTTCTGCTCTCATCCAGTCATAGCCACACAAAGTGCTGTGGAACTGGTATGCAATGGACTCAGAAAATCACAGTCAAACTGGTTTTGGAGAATAGCAAAGTATTTTCTTAGGCAAGTGCATAAAATGTCATCTACAGAAACACAAAAATCATGTTTGTTTGCAGCAATTGCTGTAGGTTTCTGCCTAGACAGAAGAATGTGTTGAGTTTGAATCTCCATGTGGAACTAATTAGTGTTTCCCAGCACCAAAGAAAATATTCCCTGCTTAAATTCATTCAAAACCATAAAGTCCATTGATAATATCAAGAAACACAAAGCAGAGCCTGTAGAAAGATCTAGGATTGAGTTAGCCATAACACAAGAGGAGATATCTGGTTTCATCCAGTCATAGCCACACAAAGTGCTGTGGAACTCTTATGCAAAGGACACAGATAATCACAGTCAAACTGGTTTTGGACAATAGCAAAGTATTTTGTTAGGCAAGTGCATAAAATGTCATCTACACAAATACAAATATCATGTTTCTTTGCAGCAATTCCTGTTGTTTTCTGCCTAGAAAACACAAATGAATGAGTTTGAGTCTCCATGTGGAACTAATTAGTTTCCAAACACCAAAGAAAATATGCCCTGCTAAAATTCATTCAAAACCATAAAGTCCTTTCATAATATCAAGAAACACAAAGCAGAGCCTGTAGAAAGATCTGGGATTGAGTTAGCCATAACACAAGAGGAGATTTCTGCTCTCATCCAGTCATAGCCACACAAAGTGCTGTGGAACTGGTATGCAATGGATTCAGAAAATCACAGTCAAACTGGTTTTGGAGAATAGCAAAGTATTTTTTTAGGCAAGTGCATAAAATGTCATCTACACCAACACAAATATCATGTTTCCTTGCAGCAATTGCTGTCGTTTTCTGCCTAGAAAACACAAATGAATGAGTTTGATTCTCCATGTGGAACTAATTAGAGTTTCCAAGCACAAAAAAAAATTCCCTGCTAAAATTCATTCAAAACCATGAAGTCCTTTCATAATATCAAGAAACACAAAGCAGAGCCTGTAGAAAGATCTGGGATTGAGTTAGCCATAACACAAGAGGAGATTTCTGCTCTCATCCAGTCATAGCCACACAAAGTGCTGTGTAACTGGTATGCAATGGACTCAGATAATCACAGTCAAACTGGTTTTGGAGAATAGCAAAGTATTTTCTTAGGCAAGTGCATAAAATGTCATCTACAGAAACACAAAAATCATGTTTGTTTGCAGCAATTGCTGTAGGTTTCTGCCTAGACAGAAGAATGTGTTGAGTTTGTGTCTCCATGTGCAACTAATTAGTGTTTCAAAACACCAAAGAAAATATTCCCTGCTTAAATTCATTCAAAACCATAAAGTCCTTTCATAATATCAAAAAACACAAAGCAAAGTCTATAGAAACATCTGGGATGGAGTTAGCCATAACACAGGAGGAGATTTCTGGTTTCATCCAGTCATTTCCTGAGAAAGTGTTGTGGAACTGGTATGCAATGGACTCAGAAAATCACCCTCATACTGATTTAGGAGAAAAGCAAACTCTTTTTCTTGGCCAAGTGGATGAAAAGTCATGTTTGCAAATATAAATATCCTCTTTGTTTGCAATGATTGCTCTAGCTTTCTGCGTAGAAAACAGGCATGTGAAGACGTTTGGCCTGCATATGGAAGCACTTAGCTTTTCCTGTACAAAAGAAAATTTCCTCTACTGAAATTCATTCTAAAACGTAAAGTCCATTGATAATATCCAGAAAACACAAACACAGAGGTTGTAGCAAGATTGAGTTAGCCATAACACAAGAGGAGATTTCTGGTTTCATCCAGTCATATCCACACAAAGTGCTGTGGAACTGGTATGCAATGGACTCAGATAATCACAGTCAAACTTGTTTTGGAGAATAGCATAGTATTTTCTTAGGCAAGTGCATAAAATGTCATCTACACAAACACAAATATCATGTTGTTTGCAGCAATTGCTGTAGTTTTCTACCTAGACAGCACAAATGTGTTGACTTTGTGTCTCCATTTGGATCTAATTAGTGCTTCCCAGCACCAAAGAAAATATTCCCTGCTTGAATTCATTCAAAACCATAAAGTCCATTGATAATATAAAAAAACACAAAGCAGAGCCTGTAGCAATATCTAAGATTGAGTTAGCCATAACACAGAGTATATTTGTGGTTTCATCCAGTCATTTCCGTTCAACCTGTTGTGGAACTGGTAGGCAATGGACTGAGAAAATTACCCTCAAACTATTTTGGGGGAAAAGCAAACTCTTTTTCTTGGCCAAGTGCCTAAAAATCATGTTTACGAATATAAATATCCTTTTTGTTTGCAATGATAGCTCTAGCTTCCTGCGTAGAAAACACGAATGTGAACACGTTTGGTCTGCATATGGAAGCACTTAGCATTTCCAGCACAAAACAGAATTTCTTCTACTGAAATTCATTCTAAAACGTAAAGTCCATTGATAATATCCAGAAAACACAAACACAGAGGTTGTAGCAAGATCTGGGATTGAGCTAGCCATAACACAAGAGGAGATTTCTGCTCTCATCCAGTCATAGCCACACAAAGTGCTGTGGAACTGGTATGCAATGGACTCAGATAATCACCCTCAAACTGGTTTTGGAGAATAGCAAAGTATTTTCTTAGGCAAGTGCATAAAATGTCATCTACACCAACACAAATATCATGTTTGTTTGCAGCAATTGCTGTTGTTTTCTGCATAGAAAACACAAATGAATGAGTTTGAGTCTCCATGTGGAACTAATTAGAGTTTCCAAGCACAAAAGAAAATATGCCCTGCTAAAATTCATTCAAAACCATAAAGTCCTTTCATAATATCAAGAAACACAAAGCAGAGCCTGTAGAAAGATCTGGGATTGAGTTAGCCATAACACAAGAGGAGATTTCTGCTCTCATCCAGTCATAGCCACACAAAGTGCTGTGGAACTGGTATGCAATGGACTCAGAAAATCACAGTCAAACTTGTTTTGGAGAATAGCAAAGTATTTTCTTAGGCAAGTGCATAAAATGTCATCTACACCAACACAAATATCATGATTCCTTGCAGCAATTGCTGTCGTTTTCTGCCTAGAAAACACAAATGAATGAGTTTGATTCTCCATGTGGAACTAATTAGAGTTTCCAAGCACAAAAAAAAATTCCCTGCTAAAATTCATTCAAAACCATAAAGTCCTTTCATAATATCAAGAAACACAAAGCAGAGCCTGTAGAAAGATCTGGGATTGAGTTAGCCATAACACAAGAGGAGATTTCTGCTCTCATCCAGTCATAGCCACACAAAGTGCTGTGGAACTGGTATGCAATGGACTCAGATAATCACAGTCAAACTGGTTTTGGAGAATAGCAAAGTATTTTCTTAGGCAAGTGCATAAAATGTCATCTACAGAAACACAAAAATCATGTTTGTTTGCAGCAATTGCTGTAGTTTTCTGCCTAGACAGAAGAATGTGTTGAGTTTGTGTCTCCATATGCAACTAATTAGTGTTTCCAAACACCAAAGAAAATATTCCCTGCTTAAATTCATTCAAAACCATAAAGTCCTTTCATAATATCAAAAAACACAAAGCAGAGTCTATAGAAACATCTGGGATTGAGTTAGCCATAACACAGGAGGAGATTTCTGGTTTCATCCAGTCATATCCTGAGAAAGTGTTGTGGAACTCGTATGCAATGGACTCAGAAAATCACCCTCATACTGATTTAGGAGAAAAGCAAACTCTTTTTCTTGGCCAAGTGGATGAAAAGTCATGTTTGCAAATATAAATATCCTCTTTGTTTGCAATGATTGCTCTAGCTTTCTGCGTAGAAAACAGGCATGTGAAGACGTTTGGCCTGCATATGGAAGCACTTAGCTTTTCCTGTACAAAACAAAATTTCCTCTACTGAAATTCATTCTAAAACGTAAAGTACATTGATAATATCCAGAAAACACAAACACAGAGGTTGTAGCAAGATTGAGTTAGCCATAACACAAGAGGAGATTTCTGCTCTCATCCAGTCATATCCACACAAAGTGCTGTGGAACTGGTATGAAATGGACTCAGATAATCACAGTCAAACTGGTTTTGGAGAATAGCATAGTATTTTCTTAGGCAAGTGCATAAAATGTCATCTACACAAACACAAATATCATGTTGTTTGCAGCAATTGCTGTAGTTTTCTACCTAGACAGCACAAATGTGTTGAGTTTGTGTCTCCATTTGGATCTAATTAGTGCTTCCCAGCACCAAAGAAAATATTCCCTGCTTGAATTCATTCAAAACCATAAAGTCCATTGATAATATAAAAAAACACAAAGCAGAGCCTGTAGCAAGATCTAGGATTGAGTTAGCCATAACACAGAGTATATTTGTGGTTTCATCCAGTCATTTCCGTTCAACCTGTTGTGGAACTGGTAGGCAATGGACTGAGAAAATTACCCTCAAACTATTTTGGGGGAAAAGCAAACTCTTTTTCTTGGCCAAGTGCCTAAAAATCATGTTTACGAATATAAATATCCTTTTTTTTTGCAATGATAGCTCTAGATTCCTGCGTAGAAAACACGAATGTGAACATGTTTGGTCTGCATATGGAAGCACTTAGCATTTCCAGCACAAAACAGAATTTCTTCTACTGAAATTCATTCTAAAACGTAAAGTCCATTGATAATATCCAGAAAACACAAACACAGAGGTTGTAGCAAGATCTGGGATTGAGCTAGCCATAACACAAGAGGAGATTTCTGCTCTCATCCAGTCATATCCACACAAAGTGCTGTGGAACTGGTATGCAATGGACTCAGAAAATCACAGTCAAACTGGTTTTGGAGAATAGCAAAGTATTTTCTTAGGCAAGTGCATAAAATGTCATCTACACCAACACAAATATCATGTTTCCTTGCAGCAATTGCTGTCATTTTCTGCCTAGAAAACACAAATGAATGAGTTTGAGTCTCCATGTGGAACTAATTAGAGTTTCCAAGCACAAAAGAAAATATGCCCTGCTAAAATTCATTCAAAACCATAAAGTCCTTTCATAATATCAAGAAACACAAAGCAGAGCCTGTAGCAAGATCTGGGATTGAGTTAGCCATAACACAAGAGGAGATTTCTGCTCTCATCCAGTCATAGCCACACAAAGTGCTGTGGATCTGGTATGCAATGGACTCAGAAAATCACAGTCAAACTGGTTTTGGAGAATAGCAAAGTATTTTCTTAGGCAAGTGCATAAAATGTCATCTACACCAACACAAATATCATGTTTGTTTGCAGCAATTGCTGTAGTTTTCTGCCTAGACAGAAGAATGTGTTGAGTTTGAATCTCCATGTGGAACTAATTAGTGTTTCCCAGCACCAAAGAAAATATTCCCTGCTTAAATTCATTCAAAACCATAAAGTCCATTGATAATATCAAGAAACACAAAGCAGAGCCTGTAGCAAGTTCTAGGATTGAGTTAGCCATAACACAAGAGGAGATATCTGGTTTTATCCAGTCATACCCACACAAAGTGCTGTGGAACTCTTATGCAAAGGACACAGATAATCACAGTCAAACTGGTTTTGGACAATAGCAAAGTATTTTGTTAGGGAAGTGCATAAAATGTCATCTACACAAATACAAATATCATGTTTCTTTGCAGCAATTCCTGTCGTTTTCTGCCTAGAAAACACAAATGAATGAGTTTGAATCTCCATGTGGAACTAATTAGTTTCCAAACACCAAAGAAAATATGCCCTGCTAAAATTCATTCAAAACCATAAAGTCCTTTCATAATATCAAGAAACACAAAGCAGAGCCTGTAGAAAGATCTGGGATTGAGTTAGCCATAACACAAGAGGAGATTTCTGCTCTCATCCAGTCATAGCCACACAAAGTGCTGTGGAACTGGTATGCAATGGACTCAGAAAATCACAGTCAAACTGGTTTTGGAGAATAGCAAAGTATTTTGTTAGGCAAGTGCATAAAATGTCATCTACACCAACACAAATATCATGTTTCCTTGCAGCAATTGCTGTCATTTTCTGCCTAGAAAACACAAATGAATGAGTTTGAGTCTCCATGTGGAACTAATTAGAGTTTCCAAGCACAAAAGAAAATATTCCCTGCTAAAATTCATTCAAAACCATAAAGTCCTTTCATAATATCAAGAAACACAAAGCAGAGCCTGTAGCAAGATCTGGGATTGAGTTAGCCATAACACAAGAGGAGATTTCTGCTCTCATCCAGTCATAGCCACACAAAGTGCTGTGGAACTGGTATGCAATGGACTCAGAAAATCACAGTCAAACTGGTTTTGGAGAATAGCAAAGTATTTTCTTAGGCAAGTGCATAAAATGTCATCTACAGAAACACAAAAATCATGTTTGTTTGCAGCAATTGCTGTAGTTTTCTGCCTAGACAGAAGAATGTGTTGAGTTTGTGTCTCCATATGCAACTAATTAGTGTTTCCAAACACCAAAGAAAATATTCCCTGCTTAAATTCATTCAAAACCATAAAGTCCTTTCATAATATCAAAAAACACAAAGCAGAGTCTATAGAAACATCTGGGATTGAGTTAGCCATAACACAGGAGGAGATTTCTGGTTTCATCCAGTCATATCCTGAGAAAGTGTTGTGGAACTGGTATGCAATGGACTCAGAAAATCACCCTCATACTGATTTAGGAGAAAAGCAAACTCTTTTTCTTGGCCAAGTGGATGAAAAGTCATGTTTGCAAATATAAATATCCTCTTTGTTTGCAATGATTGCTCTAGCTTTCTGCGTAGAAAACAGGCATGTGAAGACGTTTGGCCTGCATATGGAAGCACTTAGCTTTTCCTGTACAAAACAAAATTTCCTCTACTGAAATTCATTCTAAAACGTAAAGTACATTGATAATATCCAGAAAACACAAACACAGAGGTTGTAGCAAGATTGAGTTAGCCATAACACAAGAGGAGATTTCTGCTCTCATCCAGTCATATCCACACAAAGTGCTGTGGAACTGGTATGAAATGGACTCAGATAATCACAGTCAAACTGGTTTTGGAGAATAGCATAGTATTTTCTTAGGCAAGTGCATAAAATGTCATCTACACAAACACAAATATCATGTTGTTTGCAGCAATTGCTGTAGTTTTCTACCTAGACAGCACAAATGTGTTGAGTTTGTGTCTCCATTTGGATCTAATTAGTGCTTCCCAGCACCAAAGAAAATATTCCCTGCTTGAATTCATTCAAAACCATAAAGTCCATTGATAATATAAAAAAACACAAAGCAGAGCCTGTAGCAAGATCTAGGATTGAGTTAGCCATAACACAGAGTATATTTGTGGTTTCATCCAGTCCTTTCCGTTCAACCTGTTGTGGAACTGGTAGGCAATGGACTGAGAAAATTACCCTCAAACTATTTTGGGGGAAAAGCAAACTCTTTTTCTTAGCCAAGTGCCTAAAAATCATGTTTACGAATATAAATATCCTTTTTTTTTGCAATGATAGCTCTAGATTCCTGCGTAGAAAACACGAATGTGAACATGTTTGGTCTGCATATGGAAGCACTTAGCATTTCCAGCACAAAACAGAATTTCTTCTACTGAAATTCATTCTAAAACGTAAAGTCCATTGATAATATCCAGAAAACACAAACACAGAGGTTGTAGCAAGATCTGGGATTGAGCTAGCCATAACACAAGAGGAGATTTCTGCTCTCATCCAGTCATATCCACACAAAGTGCTGTGGAACTGGTATGCAATGGACTCAGAAAATCACAGTCAAACTGGTTTTGGAGAATAGCAAAGTATTTTGTTAGGCAAGTGCATAAAATGTCATCTACACCAACACAAATATCATGTTTCCTTGCAGCAATTGCTGTCATTTTCTGCCTAGAAAACACAAATGAATGAGTTTGAGTCTCCATGTGGAACTAATTAGAGTTTCCAAGCACAAAAGAAAATATGCCCTGCTAAAATTCATTCAAAACCATAAAGTCCTTTCATAATATCAAGAAACACAAAGCAGAGCCTGTAGCAAGATCTGGGATTGAGTTAGCCATAACACAAGAGGAGATTTTTGCTCTCATCCAGTCATAGCCACACAAAGTGCTGTGGATCTGGTATGCAATGGACTCAGAAAATCACAGTCAAACTGGTTTTGGAGAATAGCAAAGTATTTTCTTAGGCAAGTGCATAAAATATCATCTACAGAAACACAAAAATCATGTTTGTTTGCAGCAATTGCTGTAGTTTTCTGCCTAGACAGAAGAATGTGTTGAGTTTGAATCTCCATGTGGAACTAATTAGTGTTTCGCAGCACCAAAGAAAATATTCCCTGCTTAAATTCATTCAAAACCATAAAGTCCATTGATAATATCAAGAAACACAAAGCAGAGCCTGTAGCAAGATCTAGGATTGAGTTAGCCATAACACAAGAGGAGATATCTGGTTTTATCCAGTCATACCCACACAAAGTGCTGTGGAACTCTTATGCAAAGGACACAGATAATCACAGTCAAACTGGTTTTGGACAATAGCAAAGTATTTTGTTAGGCAAGTGCATAAAATGTCATCTACACAAATACAAATATCATGTTTCTTTGCAGCAATTCCTGTCGTTTTCTGCCTAGAAAACACAAATGAATGAGTTTGATTCTCCATGTGGAACTAATTAGTTTCCAAACACCAAAGAAAATATGCCCTGCTAAAATTCATTCAAAACCATAAAGTCCTTTCATAATATCAAGAAACACAAAGCAGAGCCTGTAGAAAGATCTGGGATTGAGTTAGCCATAACACAAGAGGAGATTTCTGCTCTCATCCAGTCATAGCCACACAAAGTGCTGTGGAACTGGTATGCAATGGACTCAGAAAATCACAGTCAAACTGGTTTTGGAGAATAGCAAAGTATTTTCTTAGGCAAGTGCATAAAATGTCATCTACACCAACACAAATATCATGATTCCTTGCAGCAATTGCTGTCGTTTTCTGCCTAGAAAACACAAATGAATGAGTTTGAGTCTCCATGTGGAACTAATTAGAGTTTCCAAGCACAAAAGAAAATATGCCCTGCTAAAATTCATTCAAAACCATAAAGTCCTTTCCTAATATCAAGAAACACAAAGCAGAGCCTGTAGAAAGATCTGGGATTGAGTTAGCCATAACACAAGAGGAGATTTCTGCTCTCATCCAGTCATAGCCACACAAAGTGCTGTGGAACTGGTATGCAATGGATTCAGAAAATCACAGTCAAACTGGTTTTGGAGAATAGCAAAGTATTTTCTTAGGCAAGTGCATAAAATGTCATCTACACCAACACAAATATCATGTTTCCTTGCAGCAATTGCTGTCGTTTTCTGCCTAGAAAACACAAATGAATGAGTTTGAGTCTCCATGTGGAACTAATTAGAGTTTCCAAGCACAAAAGAAAATATTCCCTGCTAAAATTCATTCAAAACCATAAAGTCCTTTCATAATATCAAAAAACACAAAGCAGAGTCTATAGCAAGATCTGGGATTGAGTTAGCCATAACACAAGAGGAGGTTTCTGGTTTCATCCAGTCATATCCACACAAAGTGCTGTGGAACTGGTATGCAATGGACTCAGATAATCACAGTCAAACTGGATTTGGAGAATAGCAAAGTATTTTCTTAGGCAAGTGCATAAAATGTCATCTACACCAACACAAATATCATGTTTCCTTGCAGCAATTGCTGTAGTTTTCTGCCTAGAAAACACAAATGAATGAGTTTGAGTCTCCATGTGGAACTAATTAGTTTCCAAACACCAAAGAAAATATTCTCTGCTAAAATTCATTCAAAACCATAAAGTCCTTTCATAATATCAAAAAACACAAAGCAGAGCCTGTAGCAAGATCTGGGATTCAGTTAGCCATAATACAAGAGGAGATTTCTGGTTTCATCCAGTCATATCCACACAAAGTGCTGTGGAACTGGTATGCAATGGACTCAGAAAATCACCCTCATACTGATTGTGGAGAAAAGCAAACTCTTTTTCTTGGCCAAGTGGATAAAAAGTCATTTTTGCAAATATAAATATCTTGTTTGTTTGCAACGATTGCTCTAGCTTTCTGCGTAGAAAACAGGCATGTGAAGACGTTTGGCCTGCATATGGAAGCACTTAGCTTTTCCAGCACAAAACAAAATTTCCTCTACTGAAATTCATTCTAAAACGTAAAGTCCATTGATAATATCCAGAAAACACAAACACAGAGGTTGTAGAAAGATCTGGGATTGAGTAAGCCATAACACAAGAGGAGATATCTGGTTTCATCCAGGCATATCTGGACAAAGATTTGTGGAACTGGTATGCAATGGACTCAGAAAATCACCCTCAAACTGGTTTTGGAGAATAGAAAAATATTTTTAGGCAAGTGCATAAAATGCCATCTACACAAACACAAATATCATGTTTGCAGAAATTGCTGTAGTATTCCGCCTAAACAGCACGAATGTGTTGACTTTGTGTCTCCATGTGGAACTAATTAGTGCTTCCCAGCACCAAAGAAAATATTCCCTGCCTAAATTCATTCTAAACGTAAAGTTCATTGATAATATCCAGAAAACACAAACACAGAGCCTGTAGAAAGATCTGGGATTGAGTTAGCCATAACACAAGAGGAGATTTCTGCTCTCATCCAGTCATAGCCACACAAAGTGCAGTGGAACTGGTATGCAATGGACTCAGAAAATCACAGTCAAACTGGTTTTGGAGAATAGCAAAGTATTTTCTTAGGCAAGTGCATAAAATGTCATCTACACCAACACAAATATCATGATTCCTTGCAGCAATTGCTGTCGTTTTCTGCCTAGACAGCACAAATGTGTTGAGTTTGAATCTCCATGTGGAACTAATTAGTGTTTCCCAGCACCAAAGAAAATATTCCCTGCTTAAATTCATTCAAAACCATAAAGTCCATTGATAATATCAAAAAACACAAAGCAGAGCCTGTAGCAAGATCTAGGATTGAGTTAGCCATAACACAAGAGGAGATTTCTGCTCTCATCCAGTCATAGCCACACAAAGTGCTGTGGAACTCTTATGCAAAGGATAGAGATAATCACAGTCAAACTGGTTTTGGACAATAGCAAAGTATTTTCTTAGGCAAGTGCATAAAATGTCATCTACACAAATACAAATGTCATGTTTCTTTGCAGCAATTGCTGTCGTTTTCTGCCTAGAAAACACAAATGAATGAGTTTGAGTCTCCATGTGGAACTAATTAGTTTCCAAACACCAAAGAAAATATTCCCTGCTTAAATTCATTCAAAACCATAAAGTCCTTTCATAATATCTAAAAACACAAAGCAGAGTCTATAGCAAGATCTGGGATTGAGTTAGCCATAACACAAGAGGAGATTTCTGCTCTCATCCAGTCATATCCACACAAAGTGCTGTGGAACTGGTATGCAATGGACTCAGAAAATCACAGTCAAACTGGTTTTGGAGAATAGCAAAGTATTTTCTTAGGCAAGTGCATAAAATGTCATCTACACCAACACAAATATCATGTTTCCTTGCAGCAATTGCTGTCATTTTCTGCCTAGAAAACACAAATGAATGAGTTTGAGTCTCCATGTGGAACTAATTAGAGTTTCCAAGCACAAAAGAAAATATGCCCTGCTAAAATTCATTCAAAACCATAAAGTCCTTTCATAATATCAAGAAACACAAAGCAGAGCCTGTAGCAAGATCTGGGATTGAGTTAGCCATAACACAAGAGGAGATTTCTGCTCTCATCCAGTCATAGCCACACAAAGTGCTGTGGATCTGGTATGCAATGGACTCAGAAAATCACAGTCAAACTGGTTTTGGAGAATAGCAAAGTATTTTCTTAGGCAAGTGCATAAAATATCATCTACAGAAACACAAAAATCATGTTTGTTTGCAGCAATTGCTGTAGTTTTCTGCCTAGACAGAAGAATGTGTTGAGTTTGAATCTCCATGTGGAACTAATTAGTGTTTCGCAGCACCAAAGAAAATATTCCCTGCTTAAATTCATTCAAAACCATAAAGTCCATTGATAATATCAAGAAACACAAAGCAGAGCCTGTAGCAAGATCTAGGATTGAGTTAGCCATAACACAAGAGGAGATATCTGGTTTTATCCAGTCATACCCACACAAAGTGCTGTGGAACTCTTATGCAAAGGACACAGATAATCACAGTCAAACTGGTTTTGGACAATAGCAAAGTATTTTGTTAGGCAAGTGCATAAAATGTCATCTACACAAATACAAATATCATGTTTCTTTGCAGCAATTCCTGTCGTTTTCTGCCTAGAAAACACAAATGAATGAGTTTGATTCTCCATGTGGAACTAATTAGTTTCCAAACACCAAAGAAAATATGCCCTGCTAAAATTCATTCAAAACCATAAAGTCCTTTCATAATATCAAGAAACACAAAGCAGAGCCTGTAGAAAGATCTGGGATTGAGTTAGCCATAACACAAGAGGAGATTTCTGCTCTCATCCAGTCATAGCCACACAAAGTGCTGTGGAACTGGTATGCAATGGACTCAGAAAATCACAGTCAAACTGGTTTTGGAGAATAGCAAAGTATTTTCTTAGGCAAGTGCATAAAATGTCATCTACACCAACACAAATATCATGATTCCTTGCAGCAATTGCTGTCGTTTTCTGCCTAGAAAACACAAATGAATGAGTTTGAGTCTCCATGTGGAACTAATTAGAGTTTCCAAGCACAAAAGAAAATATGCCCTGCTAAAATTCATTCAAAACCATAAAGTCCTTTCCTAATATCAAGAAACACAAAGCAGAGCCTGTAGAAAGATCTGGGATTGAGTTAGCCATAACACAAGAGGAGATTTCTGCTCTCATCCAGTCATAGCCACACAAAGTGCTGTGGAACTGGTATGCAATGGATTCAGAAAATCACAGTCAAACTGGTTTTGGAGAATAGCAAAGTATTTTCTTAGGCAAGTGCATAAAATGTCATCTACACCAACACAAATATCATGTTTCCTTGCAGCAATTGCTGTCGTTTTCTGCCTAGAAAACACAAATGAATGAGTTTGAGTCTCCATGTGGAACTAATTAGAGTTTCCAAGCACAAAAGAAAATATTCCCTGCTAAAATTCATTCAAAACCATAAAGTCCTTTCATAATATCAAAAAACACAAAGCAGAGTCTATAGCAAGATCTGGGATTGAGTTAGCCATAACACAAGAGGAGGTTTCTGGTTTCATCCAGTCATATCCACACAAAGTGCTGTGGAACTGGTATGCAATGGACTCAGATAATCACAGTCAAACTGGATTTGGAGAATAGCAAAGTATTTTCTTAGGCAAGTGCATAAAATGTCATCTACACCAACACAAATATCATGTTTCCTTGCAGCAATTGCTGTAGTTTTCTGCCTAGAAAACACAAATGAATGAGTTTGAGTCTCCATGTGGAACTAATTAGTTTCCAAACACCAAAGAAAATATTCTCTGCTAAAATTCATTCAAAACCATAAAGTCCTTTCATAATATCAAAAAACACAAAGCAGAGCCTGTAGCAAGATCTGGGATTCAGTTAGCCATAATACAAGAGGAGATTTCTGGTTTCATCCAGTCATATCCACACAAAGTGCTGTGGAACTGGTATGCAATGGACTCAGAAAATCACCCTCATACTGATTGTGGAGAAAAGCAAACTCTTTTTCTTGGCCAAGTGGATAAAAAGTCATTTTTGCAAATATAAATATCTTGTTTGTTTGCAACGATTGCTCTAGCTTTCTGCGTAGAAAACAGGCATGTGAAGACGTTTGGCCTGCATATGGAAGCACTTAGCTTTTCCAGCACAAAACAAAATTTCCTCTACTGAAATTCATTCTAAAACGTAAAGTCCATTGATAATATCCAGAAAACACAAACACAGAGGTTGTAGAAAGATCTGGGATTGAGTAAGCCATAACACAAGAGGAGATATCTGGTTTCATCCAGGCATATCTGGACAAAGATTTGTGGAACTGGTATGCAATGGACTCAGAAAATCACCCTCAAACTGGTTTTGGAGAATAGAAAAATATTTTTAGGCAAGTGCATAAAATGCCATCTACACAAACACAAATATCATGTTTGCAGAAATTGCTGTAGTATTCCGCCTAAACAGCACGAATGTGTTGACTTTGTGTCTCCATGTGGAACTAATTAGTGCTTCCCAGCACCAAAGAAAATATTCCCTGCCTAAATTCATTCTAAACGTAAAGTTCATTGATAATATCCAGAAAACACAAACACAGAGCCTGTAGAAAGATCTGGGATTGAGTTAGCCATAACACAAGAGGAGATTTCTGCTCTCATCCAGTCATAGCCACACAAAGTGCAGTGGAACTGGTATGCAATGGACTCAGAAAATCACAGTCAAACTGGTTTTGGAGAATAGCAAAGTATTTTCTTAGGCAAGTGCATAAAATGTCATCTACACCAACACAAATATCATGATTCCTTGCAGCAATTGCTGTCGTTTTCTGCCTAGACAGCACAAATGTGTTGAGTTTGAATCTCCATGTGGAACTAATTAGTGTTTCCCAGCACCAAAGAAAATATTCCCTGCTTAAATTCATTCAAAACCATAAAGTCCATTGATAATATCAAAAAACACAAAGCAGAGCCTGTAGCAAGATCTAGGATTGAGTTAGCCATAACACAAGAGGAGATTTCTGCTCTCATCCAGTCATAGCCACACAAAGTGCTGTGGAACTCTTATGCAAAGGATAGAGATAATCACAGTCAAACTCGTTTTGGACAATAGCAAAGTATTTTCTTAGGCAAGTGCATAAAATGTCATCTACACAAATACAAATGTCATGTTTCTTTGCAGCAATTGCTGTCGTTTTCTGCCTAGAAAACACAAATGAATGAGTTTGAGTCTCCATGTGGAACTAATTAGTTTCCAAACACCAAAGAAAATATTCCCTGCTTAAATTCATTCAAAACCATAAAGTCCTTTCATAATATCTAAAAACACAAAGCAGAGTCTATAGCAAGATCTGGGATTGAGTTAGCCATAACACAAGAGGAGATTTCTGCTCTCATCCAGTCATATCCACACAAAGTGCTGTGGAACTGGTATGCAATGGACTCAGAAAATCACAGTCAAACTGGTTTTGGAGAATAGCAAAGTATTTTCTTAGGCAAGTGCATAAAATGTCATCTACACCAACACAAATATCATGTTTCCTTGCAGCAATTGCTGTCATTTTCTGCCTAGAAAACACAAATGAATGAGTTTGAGTCTCCATGTGGAACTAATTAGAGTTTCCAAGCACAAAAGAAAATATGCCCTGCTAAAATTCATTCAAAACCATAAAGTCCTTTCATAATATCAAGAAACACAAAGCAGAGCCTGTAGCAAGATCTGGGATTGAGTTAGCCATAACACAAGAGGAGATTTCTGCTCTCATCCAGTCATAGCCACACAAAGTGCTGTGGATCTGGTATGCAATGGACTCAGAAAATCACAGTCAAACTGGTTTTGGAGAATAGCAAAGTATTTTCTTAGGCAAGTGCATAAAATATCATCTACAGAAACACAAAAATCATGTTTGTTTGCAGCAATTGCTGTAGGTTTCTGCCTAGACAGAAGAATGTGTTGAGTTTGAATCTCCATGTGGAACTAATTAGTGTTTCCCAGCACCAAAGAAAATATTCCCTGCTTAAATTCATTCAAAACCATAAAGTCCATTGATAATATCAAGAAACACAAAGCAGAGCCTGTAGCAAGATCTAGGATTGAGTTAGCCATAACACAAGAGGAGATATCTGGTTTCATCCAGTCATAGCCACACAAAGTGCTGTGGAACTGGTATGCAAAGGACACAGATAATCACAGTCAAACTGGTTTTGGACAATAGCAAAGTATTTTGTTAGGCAAGTGCATAAAATGTCATCTACACAAATACAAATATCATGTTTCTTTGCAGCAATTCCTGTCGTTTTCTGCCTAGAAAACACAAATGAATGAGTTTGAATCTCCATGTGGAACTAATTAGTTTCCAAACACCAAAGAAAATATGCCCTGCTAAAATTCATTCAAAACCATAAAGTCCTTTCATAATATCAAGAAACACAAAGCAGAGCCTGTAGAAAGATCTGGGATTGAGTTAGCCATAACACAAGAGGAGATTTCTGCTCTCATCCAGTCATAGCCACACAAAGTGCTGTGGAACTGGTATGCAATGGATTCAGAAAATCACAGTCAAACTGGTTTTGGAGAATAGCAAAGTATTTTCTTAGGCAAGTGCATAAAATGTCATCTACACCAACACAAATATCATGTTTCCTTGCAGCAATTGCTGTCGTTTTCTGCCTAGAAAACACAAATGAATGAGTTTGAGTCTCCATGTGGAACTAATTAGAGTTTCCAAGCACAAAAGAAAATATTCCCTGCTAAAATTCATTCAAAACCATAAAGTCCTTTCATAATATCAAAAAACACAAAGCAGAGTCTATAGCAAGATCTGGGATTGAGTTAGCCATAACACAAGAGGAGGTTTCTGGTTTCATCCAGTCATATCCACACAAAGTGCTGTGGAACTGGTATGCAATGGACTCAGATAATCACAGTCAAACTGGTTTTGGAGAATAGCAAAGTATTTTCTTAGGCAAGTGCATAAAATGTCATCTACACCAACACAAATATCATGTTTCCTTGCAGCAATTGCTGTAGTTTTCTGCCTAGAAAACACAAATGAATGAGTTTGAGTCTCCATGTGGAACTAATTAGTTTCCAAACACCAAAGAAAATATTCTCTGCTAAAATTCATTCAAAACCATAAAGTCCTTTCATAATATCAAAAAACACAAAGCAGAGCCTGTAGCAAGATCTGGGATTCAGTTAGCCATAATACAAGAGGAGATTTCTGGTTTCATCCAGTCATATCCACACAAAGTGCTGTGGAACTGGTATGCAATGGACTCAGAAAATCACCCTCATACTGATTGTGGAGAAAAGCAAACTCTTTTTCTTGGCCAAGTGGATAAAAAGTCATTTTTGCAAATATAAATATCTTGTTTGTTTGCAACGATTGCTCTAGCTTTCTGCGTAGAAAACAGGCATGTGAAGACGTTTGGCCTGCATATGGAAGCACTTAGCTTTTCCAGCACAAAACAAAATTTCCTCTACTGAAATTCATTCTAAAACGTAAAGTCCATTGATAATATCCAGAAAACACAAACACAGAGGTTGTAGAAAGATCTGGGATTGAGTAAGCCATAACACAAGAGGAGATATCTGGTTTCATCCAGGCATATCTGGACAAAGATTTGTGGAACTGGTATGCAATGGACTCAGAAAATCACCCTCAAACTGGTTTTGGAGAATAGAAAAATATTTTTAGGCAAGTGCATAAAATGCCATCTACACAAACACAAATATCATGTTTGCAGAAATTGCTGTAGTATTCCGCCTAAACAGCACGAATGTGTTGACTTTGTGTCTCCATGTGGAACTAATTAGTGCTTCCCAGCACCAAAGAAAATATTCCCTGCCTAAATTCATTCTAAACGTAAAGTTCATTGATAATATCCAGAAAACACAAACACAGAGCCTGTAGAAAGATCTGGGATTGAGTTAGCCATAACACAAGAGGAGATTTCTGCTCTCATCCAGTCATAGCCACACAAAGTGCAGTGGAACTGGTATGCAATGGACTCAGAAAATCACAGTCAAACTGGTTTTGGAGAATAGCAAAGTATTTTCTTAGGCAAGTGCATAAAATGTCATCTACACCAACACAAATATCATGATTCCTTGCAGCAATTGCTGTCGTTTTCTGCCTAGACAGCACAAATGTGTTGAGTTTGAATCTCCATGTGGAACTAATTAGTGTTTCCCAGCACCAAAGAAAATATTCCCTGCTTAAATTCATTCAAAACCATAAAGTCCATTGATAATATCAAAAAACACAAAGCAGAGCCTGTAGCAAGATCTAGGATTGAGTTAGCCATAACACAAGAGGAGATTTCTGCTCTCATCCAGTCATAGCCACACAAAGTGCTGTGGAACTCTTATGCAAAGGATAGAGATAATCACAGTCAAACTGGTTTTGGACAATAGCAAAGTATTTTCTTAGGCAAGTGCATAAAATGTCATCTACACAAATACAAATGTCATGTTTCTTTGCAGCAATTGCTGTCGTTTTCTGCCTAGAAAACACAAATGAATGAGTTTGAGTCTCCATGTGGAACTAATTAGTTTCCAAACACCAAAGAAAATATTCCCTGCTTAAATTCATTCAAAACCATAAAGTCCTTTCATAATATCTAAAAACACAAAGCAGAGTCTATAGCAAGATCTGGGATTGAGTTAGCCATAACACAAGAGGAGATTTCTGCTCTCATCCAGTCATATCCACACAAAGTGCTGTGGAACTGGTATGCAATGGACTCAGAAAATCACAGTCAAACTGGTTTTGGAGAATAGCAAAGTATTTTCTTAGGCAAGTGCATAAAATGTCATCTACACCAACACAAATATCATGTTTCCTTGCAGCAATTGCTGTCATTTTCTGCCTAGAAAACACAAATGAATGAGTTTGAGTCTCCATGTGGAACTAATTAGAGTTTCCAAGCACAAAAGAAAATATGCCCTGCTAAAATTCATTCAAAACCATAAAGTCCTTTCATAATATCAAGAAACACAAAGCAGAGCCTGTAGCAAGATCTGGGATTGAGTTAGCCATAACACAAGAGGAGATTTCTGCTCTCATCCAGTCATAGCCACACAAAGTGCTGTGGATCTGGTATGCAATGGACTCAGAAAATCACAGTCAAACTGGTTTTGGAGAATAGCAAAGTATTTTCTTAGGCAAGTGCATAAAATATCATCTACAGAAACACAAAAATCATGTTTGTTTGCAGCAATTGCTGTAGGTTTCTGCCTAGACAGAAGAATGTGTTGAGTTTGAATCTCCATGTGGAACTAATTAGTGTTTCCCAGCACCAAAGAAAATATTCCCTGCTTAAATTCATTCAAAACCATAAAGTCCATTGATAATATCAAGAAACACAAAGCAGAGCCTGTAGCAAGATCTAGGATTGAGTTAGCCATAACACAAGAGGAGATATCTGGTTTCATCCAGTCATAGCCACACAAAGTGCTGTGGAACTGGTATGCAAAGGACACAGATAATCACAGTCAAACTGGTTTTGGACAATAGCAAAGTATTTTGTTAGGCAAGTGCATAAAATGTCATCTACACAAATACAAATATCATGTTTCTTTGCAGCAATTCCTGTCGTTTTCTGCCTAGAAAACACAAATGAATGAGTTTGAATCTCCATGTGGAACTAATTAGTTTCCAAACACCAAAGAAAATATGCCCTGCTAAAATTCATTCAAAACCATAAAGTCCTTTCATAATATCAAGAAACACAAAGCAGAGCCTGTAGAAAGATCTGGGATTGAGTTAGCCATAACACAAGAGGAGATTTCTGCTCTCATCCAGTCATAGCCACACAAAGTGCTGTGGAACTCTTATGCAAAGGACACAGATAATCACAGTCAAACTGGTTTTGGACAATAGCAAAATATTTTGTTAGGCAAGTGCATAAAAGGTCATCAACACAAATACAAATATCATGTTTCTTTGCAGCAATTCCTGTCGTTTTCTGCCTAGAAAACACAAATGAATGAGTTTGAGTCTCCATGTGGAACTAATTAGTTTCCAAACACCAAAGAAAATATTCCCTGCTTAAATTCACTCAAAATCATAAAGTCCTTTCATAATATCAAAAAACACAAAGCAGAGTCTATAGCAAGATCTGGGATTGAGTTAGCCATAACACAAGAGGAGATTTCTGCTCTCATCCAGTCATAGCCACACAAAGTGCTGTGGAACTGGTATGCAATGGACTCAGAAAATCACAGTCAAACTGGTTTTGGAGAATAGCAAAGTATTTTGTTAGGCAAGTGCATAAAATGTCATCTACACCAACACAAATATCATGTTTCCTTGCAGCAATTGCTGTCGTTTTCTGCCTAGAAAACACAAATGAATGAGTTTGAGTCTCCATGTGGAACTATTAGAGTTTCCAAGCACAAAAGAAAATATGCCCTGCGAAAATTCATTCAAAACCATAAAGTCCTTTCATAATATCAAGAAACACAAAGCAGAGCCTGTAGAAAGATCTGGGATTGAGTTAGCCATAACACAAGAGGAGATTTCTGCTCTCATCCAGTCATAGCCACACAAAGTGCTGTGGAACTGGTATGCAATGGACTCAGAAAATCACAGTCAAACTGGTTTTGGAGAATAGCAAAGTATTTTCTTAGGCAAGTGCATAAAATGTCATCTACACCAACACAAATATCATGTTTCCTTGCAGCAATTGCTGCCGTTTTCTGCCTAGAAAACACAAATGAATGAGTTTGAGTGTCCATGTGGAACTAATTAGAGTTTCCAAGCACAAAAGAAAATATGCCCTGCTAAAATTCATTCAAAACCATAAAGTCCTTTCATAACATCAAGAAACACAAAGCAGAGCCTGTAGAAAGATCTGGGATTGAGTTAGCCATAACACAAGAGGAGATTTCTGCTCTCATCCAGTCATAGCCACACAAAGTGCTGTGGAACTGGTATGCAATGGACTCAGATAATCACAGTCAAACTGGTTTTGGAGAATAGCAAAGTATTTTGTTAGGCAAGTGCATAAAATATCATCTACAGAAACACAAAAATCATGTTTGTTTGCAACAATTGCTGTAGTTTTCTGCCTAGACAGAAGAATGTGTTGAGTTTGAGTCTCCATGTGGAACTAATTAGTGTTTCCCAGCACCAAAGAAAATATTCCCTGCTTAAATTCATTCAAAACCATAAAGTCCTTTCATAATATCAAGAAACACAAAGCAGAGCCTGTAGAAAGATCTGGGATTGAGTTAGCCATAACACAAGAGGAGATATCTGCTCTCATCCAGTCATAGCCACACAAAGTGCTGTGGAACTCTTATGCAAAGGACACAGATAATCACAGTCAAACTGGTTTTGGACAATAGCAAAGTATTTTCTTAGGCAAGTGCATAAAATGTCATCTACACCAACACAAATATCATGTTTCTTTGCAGCAATTGCTGTCGTTTTCTGCCTAGAAAACACAAATGAATGAGTTTGAGACTCCATGTGGAACTAATTAGTTTCCAAACACCAAAGAAAATATTCCCTGCTTAAATTCATTCAAAACCATAAAGTCCTTTCATAATATCAAAAAACACAAAGCGGGGTCTATAGCAAGATCTGGGATTGAGTTAGCCATAACACAAGAGGAGATTTCTGCTCTCATCCAGTCATAGCCACACAAAGTGCTGTGGAACTGGTATGCAATGGACTCAGATAATCACAGTCAAACTGGTTTTGGAGAATAGCAAAGTATTTTGTTAGGCAAGTGCATAAAATATCATCTACAGAAACACAAAAATCATGTTTGTTTGCAACAATTGCTGTAGTTTTCTGCCTAGACAGAAGAATGTGTTGAGTTTGAGTCTCCATGTGGAACTAATTAGTGTTTCCCAGCACCAAAGAAAATATTCGCTGCTTAAATTCATTCAAAACCATAAAGTCCATTGATAATATCAAAAAACACAAAGCAGAGCCTGTAGCAAGATCTAGGATTGAGTTAGCCATAACACAAGAGGAGATATCTGGTTTCATCCAGTCATAGCCACACAAAGTGCTGTGGAACTCTTATGCAAAGGACACAGATAATCACAGTCAAACTGGTTTTGGAGAATAGCAAAGTATTTTGTTAGGCAAGTGCATAAAATGTCATCTACACAAATACAAATATCATGTTTCTTTGCAGCAATTCCTGTCGTTTTCTGCCTAGAAAACACAAATGAATGAGTTTGAGTCTCCATGTGGAACTAATTAGTTTCCAAACACCAAAGAAAATATGCCCTGCTAAAATTCATTCAAAACCATAAAGTCCTTTCCTAATATCAAGAAACACAAAGCAGAGCCTGTAGAAAGATCTGGGATTGAGTTAGCCATAACACAAGAGGAGATTTCTGCTCTCATCCAGTCATAGCCACACAAAGTGCTGTGGAACTGGTATGCAATGGACTCAGAAAATCACAGTCAAACTGGTTTTGGAGAATAGCAAAGTATTTTCTTAGGCAAGTGCATAAAATGTCATCTACACCAACACAAATATCATGTTTCCTTGCAGCAATTGCTGTCGTTTTCTGCCTAGAAAACACAAATGAATGAGTTTGAGTCTCCATGTGGAACTAATTAGAGTTTCCAAGCACAAAAGAAAATATGCCCTGCTAAAATTCATTCAAAACCATAAAGTCCTTTCATAATATCAAGAAACACAAAGCAGAGCCTGTAGAAAGATCTGGGATTGAGTTAGCCATAACACAAGAAGAGATTTCTGCTCTCATCCAGTCATAGCCACACAAAGTGCTGTGGAACTGGTATGCAATGGACTCAGATAATCACAGTCAAACTGGTTTTGGAGAATAGCAAAGTATTTTCTTTGGCAAGTGCATAAAATGTCATCTACACCAACACAAATATCATGTTTCCTTGCAGCAATTGCTGTCGTTTTCTGCCTAGAAAACACAAATGAATGAGTTTTGAGAAAATAAGGCAGGATGGGGTTAAAATGAAGTTGCTTGAGCTAACTGCATACTGTTTTGCTTTTGTGCAAAATGGCTGGGCTTGCAAAATGCTTTTATAAGATAACTAAACTTTAGCTGAAGCATGTGATGATTGTGTTAATGCTTTTATGAGATAATGGAGCATGTGATAATTATTTTGGGAGCTATGTTAAGTTTTTGGTCATGATGACCCCGTGTTTGTGCTTGCTCAAGTACCTTGTTCCCTTACCCTGGAAAAACCCTTTATCTTGTGATAATTTGTCATGCTGTGGTTTATCTTGTGATCTTTTGTAATGCTGTGGAGATATGCTAATGTTGTGGTTGTAATCCTTAAATACTCTGTGCGGTTGATGATTGGGCCTCTCTTCTCGCACTGCACCAGAGGGTGCTGTTGTTCTTAGAGTTGGCCCATCAGCGCAGATGTAATAAACTTCCTCATGCACTTTGCATCGATTGGAATGGAATTCGTGTTTCTGGGGTCGGTAGAAGTGTGAGACACCTTTCAGGGGTCTTACATTCTTGGGGGCTCGTCCGGGATTCGAGACCCCAGACCCACGCTCCATTTTCCAATCGGAGGTAAGTCTTTGTTGTTTTAAGTATTTTTGTGTGTTTTGTTGATTTTTTTATTATTTTATTTTTTCCCGGGGCGCTTGACGTACCGGAGGTTTATGTTTTAGCTGTTTTCACGGGGCGCTTGACGTACCGGAGGTTTATGTTTTACCTGTACAGGCGCTAGACGCCGAAAAGAATTGAGCCAGTAGTAGGTAAGGACAGACGTGTCCGCGACCCCTGGCTCGTACCCTGGAGGACGCTCCAGTGGTGGTCTGTGGGAGAAGGGCTGGTGGCAGCAGCCACTCCCGTCGGAAGTTTTGGTTTCAGTTTTGTTGCGCGCAGGTCTCGTCTTATTAGGGCGCGCAGGTCTTGTTCCATTGTTGTGCGCAGTGTCTTTGTGAGTTTTGTGATTTGTGAGTCTTGTGGTTGTTTTCTGTGTTCTAATATATCTTCCTTATTTGCCTTTCCCTCCAACATGGGACAGGAATTAACTACACCTTTGAGTCTTACTTTAGATCATTGGAGAGAGGTCCGGGAGCGGGCCCAAAACTTGTCTGTGAGAGTGCAGAAGAAGAACTGGACAAGTTTTTGTACGTCCGAGTGGCCAGCCTTCAACATCGGGTGGCCGCGAGATGGGACTTTTGACTCTCGAATTATCTTACAGGTGAAGAGCCAGGTCTGCAGGGAAGGCAAAGAAGGGCACCCGGATCAAGTGCCCTATATCTTTGTGTGGGAGGACCTGGCACAATGCCCCCCGAAATGGGTAAAACCCTTTCTCCCGGCTGACCGAGTCATGGCGGGTGCCTTACCCGCCCCGCCTCCGTCCGTAACACCTTTAAAACCGCAACCCGTGGATCAGAGCGGGCTCCCGTCAGTTGACATCTTTGTGTGGGAAGACCCAGCGCAAAATTCGCCGGTTGCCCCTGCCTCGGACCTTTACCCATTAAAGGAATTAGACTCCCTCAAGGCAAAGAAACCCTCGGTCCTCCCTGGAGGGCAGGAGGATCTTTTGCTTTTTGACACCCCACCACCTTACGCACCCCTCCCGAGAGAGCCTACGGCACCTTCCCCGGATTCTACGCAGGGAGAAGGGGAGGAGAACCCTCCGGCTCGTTCAACCCCCATGAATGCCAGACTGCGCTTGCGTCGGGGAGGGGGGAGTGAGGGCGGGCAGTGGGAGGCTCAGGCTTTCCCACTCTGCTCAGTGGGGGATCAGATGCAATATTGGCCGTTTTCAGCTTCAGATTTGTACAATTGGAAAACCCATAACCCACCTTTTTCTCAAGATCCACAAGCTTTGACAGGAAATAATTGAATCTATTCTTTTAACCCACCAACCGACCTGGGATGACTGCCAGCAGCTCCTGCAGGCTCTCCTGACCACGGAGGAGAGACAGCGAGTTCTCACGGAAGCTCAAAAAAATGTTCCAGGGGACAACGGTCAACCTACCCAACTGCCGAACGAGATTGATGCAGCATTCCCGTTGACCAGACCGGATTGGGATTTTAGTACGGCAGTCGGTAGGGAACGACTTCGTCTCTATCGCCAGATTCTCCTAACAGGTCTCAGAGGGGCAGGGAGACGCCCCACCAATTTGGCTAAGGTGCGTGCCATAACTCAGGGTAATGAGGAGACCCCGGCGGGGTTTCTAGAAAGATTAATGGAGGGATACCGGATGTACACCCCGTTTGACCCCCAGGCTGCTGACCGGCAGTCGGACGTAATAATGTCTTTTATTGGCCAATCGGCCCCAGATATCCGAGCGCGGCTGCAGAGGCTGGAGGGCTTACAGGGTTATACATTGCAGGATCTCCTAAAAGAGGCAGAGAGAATCTTTAATAAGAGGGAAACTAAAGAAGTGTGAGAAAGACATTCACCCGACCGTGCCAAATCCGTACAACTTGCTGAGCACTTTGCCTCCATCGCGCACTTGGTATACGGTGCTAGATTTAAAAGATGCTTTCTTTTGTCTGAGATTGAGCCCCCAGAGCCAACCTTTGTTTGCATTCGAATGGAAGGACCCGGAAACTGGATTCTCAGGGCAATTGACTTGGACCAGACTCCCACAAGGATTTAAAAATTTGCCCACACTATTCGATGAGGCCTTACATCATGACTTGGCAAGCTTTAGGGTGAGTAACCCTCAATGGACTCTTTTACAGTATGTGGATGACTTACTCCTGGCAGCAGAAACCGAAGAGGACTGTAAACAGGGCACGGAATCCCTGCTCCAGAAGCTAGGTGAGCTGGGATATCGCGCCTCTGCCAAAAAGGCCCAAATATGTGCCCGACAGGTAGTTTACCTGGGTTATAAATTGAGAGGGGGCAGGAGGTGGCTAACGGAGGGACGTAAACAGGCGGTCGCGCTTATACCCCCACCTAAAAACCCACGCCAGTTGAGGGAATTTCTGGGAAGTGCCGGTTTCTGCCTCCTGTGGATTCCTGGGTTTGCGGAGATTGCGGCTTCCCTATATCCCCTCACAAAAAACAATTCCCCTTACATCTGGAGAGAAGAACAGCAGTTGGCCTTCGATCAACTAAAAAAGGCCCTCTTGGAAGCCCCCGCACTAAGCCTGCCTGACCCCAACAAGCCTTTTATCCTATATATAGACGAAAGAGGGGGGATTGCAAAGGGAGTCTTGACCCAAAAATTAGGGCCTTGGAAGAGGCCGGTGGCCTATTTTTCAAAGAAATTGGACAGTGTCGCCTCTGGGTGGCCCCCGTGTCTTCGCATGATAGCGGCGGTGGCCACGATTGTGAAAGATTCTGACAAACTGACTCTGGGACAGCCACTGACCGTAGTGACGTCTCATGCTATTGAGACGGTCATACGTCAGCCACCTGATCGATGGCTATCAAATGCCAGAATTACCCATTACCAAGCAATGTTACTCAACCCCGAGCGCATCCGGTTTGGAACGACGGCCTCTCTCAACCCCGCCACTCTACTGCCGGAACCAGGAGACCATACGCAGGTCAGCCATAATTGCCAACAGGTGCTAGCTGAAGTCTATGGGGCCCGTGAGGACTTGACAGATCAGCCCCTGTCAGACGCGGAGTACACCTGGTACACAGATGGCAGCAGCTTCCTCCATCAAGGTGAGAGGAGGGCGGGGGCGGCGGTGGTTGACGGGAAGACTGTTGTTTGGGCCTCTGCCTTACCACCAGGCACTTCAGCAGAGAAAGCTGAGTTGGTAGCTCTGACTGAGGCCTTAAAACAGGCAAAAGGGAAGAGGGTAAACATTTATACAGACAGTCGATACGCCTTCGCTACGGCGCATGTGCATGGTGAAATATATAAAAGAAGGGGACTGCTTACTTCAGCAGGCAGAGAAATTAAAAATAAGCAGGAAATCCTAGACCTCCTACAGGCCCTCTTCTTGCCAAAGAAGGTGAGCATCATACATTGCCCTGGCCACCAAAAAGGAGAGGATCCAGTGGCACAGGGTAACCGGATGGCGGATGAGGTGGCCAGAACTAGCGCCTTGGGTAGCTGCGTGTTAAACATCGATGTGCAAGACCCTCCCAGCCGGGGGCCGGAATGGAATTATACCGAACAAGATGTGGCAGCCATACAAAGGCTAGGGGGAATTTACGATGAGACCACTAAAAGCTGGAAAATACAGGGCAAAGTCGTGCTGCCCACAAAAGAAACTAGAAGATTAGTACAAGATCTACATAGATGGACACATTTAGGGTATAAGAAATTAAAGACCTTACTGGATAGGGAGGAGATTTCTCATTTTTTATTGGGACTACATGCAGCAGTAAAACAAACCATAGAGGCCTGCATCCCATGCGCCAAGGTAAATCCCAGATGTTCTAAAATGCCTGAAGGTGTCCGGATCGGGGGGCTAGGCCTGGAATTAATTGGGAAATAGATTTCACAGAGGTCTGCCCAGGCAGATATGGAATTAAGTACCTTCTAGTGTTCGTAGATACCTTTTCCGGCTGGCCTGAAGCATTTCCAGTGAAAAAGGAGACAGCACAAGTCGTGGTTAAGAAGCTATTAGAAGAAATCTTCCCGCGGTTTGGATTACCTAAGGTATTGGGGTCGGATAATGGACCCGCCTTCGTCTCCAGGGTAAGTCAGTTGGTGACCAAAGTGCTGGGGATTATTTGGAAATTACATTGTGCGTACAGGCCCCAGAGTTCAGGTCAGGTAGAACGAATGAACAGGACAATTAAGGAGACCTTGACTAAATTAACAATGGAGACTGGCACTAGAGACTGGGTCGAACTGCTGCCGATGGCTTTGTTTAGGGCTCGTAACACACCTTCTGTATGTGGATTAACACCCTATGAAATATTGTACGGAGGCCCTCCACCCGCAGCAGATTTGTTGGGACCCAGTATTGACTCATTTGCAACATCCTCTACTTTGCAGACCCGCTTCCGAGCTTTGCAGCTCATCCACAGGCATATAGGGAAGCAGCTGACTGCCGTATACCAGTCCAAGTGCCCTACGCTCCCGCATTCGTTCCAGATTGGGGACATTGTCTACGTCCGCAGACACCAGATTAAGACGCTTGAGCCACGTTGGAAGGGACCCTACACGGTATTATTGACTACGCCGACCGTGATAAAGGTAGACGGAATTGCCGCCTGGATACACGTGTCACACGTCAAGAGGGCGACAGCTGAACAGAGACAAGAGACCGACGACCCTGCCGACGAGCCGACACCAAAATGGAAACTACAACGTACTCAAAACCCACTCAAGATAAGAATTTCAAAAACTGTTTAGTACTGCTTACAATTCTTTTTACTCCTATTATGGGCGGCCCGTATGCCCCGGTGAGGCTCACGTGGGAGGTGCAATCTGGTACCACGGAGGTCGTGTGGTCCGTTACCCGCGTGGCCCCCTCCGGGACATGGTGGCCTGCCTTGCACCCTGATGTATGTAAGCTAGTAGAGGGAATGGATAACTTGGCAGCCTATGGTGTCGCGTTCGCCCCTGGTGCATTGCTCCGTGGCCCCGCGCGGCTCGGGTGCGAGTCTAAGATAAAGAGATGCCAGTTACAACAACAAGAGTTTTATGTGTGCCCTAAGGATGGCAGGTCTACAAAAGAAAAGAGACGATGCGGGGGAGCAGAATCTTTCTACTGTAAGGCCTGGGGATGTGAAACCACTGGTTACGTATATTGGAAACCCTCCTCTAGTTGGGATTGGATTACTGTACACCGTAATTTTATTCCTGGGAGAGATCCCAACTGCTCTATGCCCCTTAATATTTCTTTCACAGAAAAAGGAAAAAAGGCCAACCTTACTGACTGGAAAAGGGGAAGAATATGGGGCTTAAGGTTTTATGTTTCTGACTATAATCCCGGGCTCCTATTTAAAATTCAACTTAAAGAGGAAGCCCTACCCCAAATTGGAGGTCCCAGTATGTTGGGGAGGTGGGAGGATCAAAGGTCGTGGCCTGCATTGTCTACTATAAAATCCCAGGACCAACCCATGACCTTTACACTCCCCCAGATAGCAAATACATCTAAAAGTTTTAATTCGACTGATTTGTCCCCTACTGTACGGTCGGATACTCTTTCAATAGTATTACTTTTATTTTTAGTTTTTGTAATACATGGGCTTTCTGCTGCCACCTATGCCATGGTCCTAGCAAGGCGGGACCGAAGGCAGGAACAAAGACAGGACCACAGTGTTGAGACTGAAACCATAGAGGAAATATATATAAATATTCTTTAAAATTTTAAGATTAAAATTTGACAAAAAGAAAAGGGGGGAATGAGGAAATAAGGCAGGATGGGGTTAAAATGAAGTTGCTTGAGCTAACTGCATACTGTTTTGCTTTTGTGCAAAATGGCTGGGCTTGCAAAATGCTTTTATAAGATAACTAAACTTTAGCTGAAGCATGTGATGATTGTGTTAATGCTTTTATGAGATAATGGAGCATGTGATAATTATTTTGGGAGCTATGTTAAGTTTTTGGTCATGATGACCCCGTGTTTGTGCTTGCTCAAGGACCTTGTTCCCTTACCCTGGAAAAACCCTTTATCTTGTGATAATTTGTCATGCTGTAGTTTATCTTGTGATCTTTTGTAATGCTGTGGAGATATGCTAATGTTGTGGTTGTAATCCTTAAATACTCTGTGCGGTTGATGATCGGGGCCTCTCTTCTCGCACTGCACCAGAGGGTGCTGTTGTGCTTAGAGTTGGCCCATCTGCGCAGATGTAATAAACTTCCTCATGCACTTTGCATCGATTGGAATGGAATTCGTGTTTCTGGGGTCGGTAGAAGTGTGAGACACCTTTCAGGGGTCTTACATTCTGAGTCTCCATGTGGAACTAATTAGAGTTTCCAAGCACAAAAGAAAATATGCCCTGCTAAAATTCATTCAAAACCATAAAGTCCTTTCATAATATCTAAAAACACAAAGCAGAGTCTATAGCAAGATCTGGGATTGAGTTAGCCATAACACAAGAGGAGATTTCTGCTCTCATCCAGTCATAGCCACACAAAGTGCTATGGAACTGGTATGCAATGGACTCAGATAATCACAGTCAAACTGGTTTTGGAGAATAGCAAAGTATTTTCTTAGGCAAGTGCATAAAATGTCATCTACACAAATACAAATATCATGTTTCTTTGCAGCAATTGCTGTAGTTTTCTGCCTAGAAAACACAAATGAATGAGTTTGAGACTCCATGTGGAACTAATTAGTTTCCAAACACCAAAGAAAATATTCCCTGCTTAAATTCATTCAAAACCATAAAGTCCATTGATAATATCAAAAAACACAAAGCAGAGCCTGTAGCAAGATCTAGGATTGAGTTAGCCATAACACAAGAGGAGATATCTGGTTTCATCCAGTCATACCCACACAAAGTGCTGTGGAACTCTTATGCAAAGGACACAGATAACCACAGTCAAACTGGTTTTGGACAATAGCAAAGTATTTTGTTAGGCAAGTGCATAAAATGTCATCTACACAAATACAAATATGTTTCTTTGCAGCAATTCCTGTCGTTTTCTGCCTAGAAAACACAAATGAATGAGTTTGAGTCTCCATGTGGAACTAATTAGTTTTCAAACACCAAAGAAAATATGCCCTGCTAAAATTCATTCAAAACCATAAAGTCCTTTCATGATATCAAAAAACACAAAGCAGAGCCTGTAGAAAGATCTGGGATTGAGTTAGCCATAACACAAGAGGAGATTTCTGCTCTCATCCAGTCATAGCCACACAAAGTGCTGTGGAACTGGTATGCAATGGACTCAGAAAATCACAGCCAAACTGTTTTTGGAGAATAGCAAAGTATTTTCTTAGGCAAGTGCATAAAATGTCATCTACACCAACACAAATATCATGATTCCTTGCAGCAATTGCTGTCGTTTTCAGCCTAGACAGCACGAATGTGTTGAGTTTGAATCTCCATGTGGAACTAATTAGTGTTTCCCAGCACCAAAGAAAATATTCCCTGCTTAAATTCATTCAAAACCATAAAGTCCATTGATAATATCAAAAAAAAAACAAGGCAGAGCCTGTAGCAAGATCTGGGATTGAGTTAGCCATAACACAAGAGGAGATTTCTGCTCTCATCCAGTCATAGCCACACAAAGTGCTGTGGAACTGGTATGCAATGGACTCAGATAATCACGGTCAAACTGGTTTTGGAGAATAGCAAAGTATTTTCTTAGGCAAGTGCATAAAATGTCATCTACAGAAACACAAAAATCATGTTTGTTTGCAGCAATTGCTGTAGTTTTCTGCCTAGACAGAAGAATGTGTTGAGTTTGAGTCTCCATGTGGAACTAATTAGTGTTTCCCAGCACCAAAGAAAATATTCCCTGCTTAAATTCATTCAAAACCATAAAGTCCATTGATAATATCAAAAAACACAAAGCAGAGCCTGTAGCAAGATCTAGGATTGAGTTAGCCATAACACAAGAGGAGATATCTGGTTTCATCCAGTCATACCCACACAAAGTGCTGTGGAACTGGTATGCAATGGACTCAGAAAATCACAGTCAAACTGGTTTTGGACAATAGCAAAGTATTTTGTTAGGGAAGTGCATAAAATGTCATCTACACAAATACAAATATCAAGTTTCTTTGCAGCAATTCCTGTCGTTTTCTGCCTAGAAAACACAAATGAATGAGTTTGAGTCTCCATGTGGAACTAATTAGTTTCCAAACACCAAAGAAAATATGCCCTGCTAAAATTCATTCAAAACCATAAAGTCCTTTCATGATATCAAGAAACACAAAGCAGAGCCTGTAGAAAGATCTGGGATTGAGTTAGCCATAACACAAGAGGAGATTTCTGCTCTCATCCAGTCATAGCCACACAAAGTGCTGTGGAACTGGTATGCAATGGACTCAGAAAATCACAGTCAAACTGGTTTTGGACAATAGCAAAGTATTTTCTTAGGCAAGTGCATAAAATGTCATCTACACAAATACAAATATCATGTTTCTTTGCAGCAATTCCTGTCGTTTTCTGCCTAGAAAACACAAATGAATGAGTTTGAGTCTCCATGTGGAACTAATTAGAGTTTCCAAGCACAAAAGAAAATATGCCCTGCTAAAATTCATTCAACCATAAAGTCCTTTCATAATATCAAGAAACACAAAGCAGAGCCTGTAGCAAGATCTGGGATTGAGTTAGCCATAACACAAGAGGAGATTTCTGCTCTCATCCAGTCATAGCCACACAAAGTGCTGTGGAACTGGTATGCAATGGATTCAGAAAATCACAGTCAAACTGGTTTTGGAGAATAGCAAAGTATTTTCTTAGGCACGTGCATAAAATGTCATCTACACCAACACAAATATCATGTTTCCTTGCAGCAATTGCTGTCGTTTTCTGCCTAGAAAACACAAATGAATGAGTTTGAGTCTCCATGTGGAACTAATTAGAGTTTCCAAGCACAAAAGAAAATATGCCCTGCTAAAATTCATTCAAAACCATAAAGTCCTTTCATAATATCAAGAAACACAAAGCAGAGCCTGTAGAAAGATCTGGGATTGAGTTAGCCATAACACAAGAGGAGATTTCTGCTCTCATCCAGTCATAGCCACACAAAGTGCTGTGGAACTGGTATGCAATGGACTCAGAAAATCACAGTCAAACTGGTTTTGGAGAATAGCAAAGTATTTTCTTAGGCAAGTGCATAAAATGTCATCTACAGAAACACAAAAATCATGTTTGTTTGCAGCAATTGCTGTAGTTTTCTGCCTAGACAGAAGAATGTGTTGAGTTTGAGTCTCCATGTGGAACTAATTAGTGTTTCCCAGCACCAAAGAAAATATTCCCTGCTTAAATTCATTCAAAACCATAAAGTCCTTTCATAATATCAAGAAACACAAAGCAGAGCCTGTAGAAAGATCTGGGATTGAGTTAGCCATAACACAAGAGGAGATATCTGCTCTCATCCAGTCATAGCCACACAAAGTGCTGTGGAACTCTTATGCAAAGGACACAGATAATCACAGTCAAACTGGTTTTGGAAAATAGCAAAGTATTTTCTTAGGCAAGTGCATAAAATGTCATCTACACAAATACAAATATCATGTTTCTTTGCAGCAATTGCTGTCGTTTTCTGCCTAGAAAACACAAATGAATGAGTTTGAGACTCCATGTGGAACTAATTAGTTTCCAAACACCAAAGAAAATATTCCCTGCTTAAATTCATTCAAAACCATAAAGTCCTTTCATAATATCAAAAAACACAAAGCAGAGCCTGTAGAAAGATCTGGGATTGAGTTAGCCATAACACAAGAGGAGATTTCTGCTCTCATCCAGTCATAGCCACACAAAGTGCTGTGGAACTGGTATGCAATGGACTCAGAAAATCACAGTCAAACTGGTTTTGGAGAATAGCAAAGTATTTTCTTAGGCAAGTGCATAAAATGTCATCTACACCAACACAAATATCATGTTTCCTTGCAGCAATTGCTGTCGTTTTCTGCCTAGAAAACACAAATGAATGAGTTTGATTCTCCATGTGGAACTAATTAGAGTTTCCAAGCACAAAAGAAAATATGCCCTGCTAAAATTCATTCAAAACCATAAAGTCCTTTCCTAATATCAAGAAACACAAAGCAGAGCCTGTAGAAAGATCTGGGATTGAGTTAGCCATAACACAAGGGGAGATTTCTGCTCTCATCCAGTCATAGCCACACAAAGTGCTATGGAACTGGTATGCAATGGACTCAGATAATCACAGTCAAACTGGTTTTGGAGAATAGCAAAGTATTTTCTTAGGCAAGTGCATAAAATGTCATCTACACCAACACAAATATCATGTTTCCTTGCAGCAATTGCTGTCGTTTTCTGCCTAGAAAACACAAATGAATGAGTTTGAGTCTCCATGTGGAACTAATTAGTGTTTCCCAGCACCAAAGAAAATATTCCCTGCTTAAATTCATTCAAAATCATAAATTCCATTGATAATATCAAAAAACACAAAGCAGAGCCTGTAGCAAGATCTAGGATTGAGTTAGCCATAACACAAGTGGAGATATCTGGTTTCATCCAGTCATACCCACACAAAGTGCTGTCGAACTCTTATGCAAAGGACACAGATAATCACAGTCAAACTGGTTTTGGACAATAGCAAAATATTTTGTTAGGCAAGTGCATAAAAGGTCATCAACACAAATACAAATATCATGTTTCTTTGCAGCAATTCCTGTCGTTTTCTGCCTAGAAAACACAAATGAATGAGTTTGAATCTCCATGTGGAACTAATTAGTTTCCAAACACCAAAGAAAATATTCCCTGCTTAAATTCACTCAAAATCATAAAGTCCTTTCATAATATCAAAAAACACAAAGCAGAGTCTATAGCAAGATCTGGGATTGAGTTAGCCATAACACAAGAGGAGATTTCTGCTCTCATCCAGTCATAGCCACACAAAGTGCTGTGGAACTGGTATGCAATGGACTCAGAAAATCACAGTCAAACTGGTTTTGGAGAATAGCAAAGTATTTTCTTAGGCAAGTGCATAAAATGTCATCTACACCAACACAAATATCATGTTCCTTGCAGCAATTGCTGTCGTTTTCTGCCAAGAAAACACAAGTGAATGAGATTGAGTCTCCATGTGGAACTATTAGAGTTTCCAAGCACAAAAGAAAATATTCCCTGCTAAAATTCATTCAAAACCATAAAGTCCTTTCATAATATCAAGAAACACAAAGCAGAGCCTGTAGAAAGATCTGGGATTGAGTTAGCGATAACACAAGAGGAGATTTCTGCTCTCATCCAGTCATAGCCACACAAAGTGCTGTGGAACTGGTATGCAATGGACTCAGAAAATCACAGTCAAACTGGTTTTGGAGAATAGCAAAGTATTTTCTTAGGCAAGTGCATAAAATGTCATCTACACCAACACAAATATCATGTTTCCTTGCAGCAATTGCTGTCGTTTTCTGCCTAGAAAACACAAATGAATGAGTTTGAGTCTCCATGTGGAACTATTAGAGTTTCCAAGCACAAAAGAAAATATTCCCTGCTAAAATTCATTCAAAACCATAAAGTCCTTTCATAATATCAAGAAACACAAAGCAGAGCCTGTAGAAAGATCTGGGATTGAGTTAGCCATAACACAAGAGGAGATTTCTGCTCTCATCCAGTCATAGCCACACAAAGTGCCGTGGAACTGGTATGCAATGGACTCAGAAAATCACAGTCAAACTGGTTTTGGAGAATAGCAAAGTATTTTCTTAGGCAAGTGCATAAAATGTCATCTACACCAACACAAAGATCATGTTTCCTTGCAGCAATTGCTGCCGTTTTCTGCCTAGAAAACACAAATGAATGAGTTTGAGTGTCCATGTGGAACTAATTAGAGTTTCCAAGCACAAAAGAAAATATGCCCTGCTAAAATTCATTCAAAACCATAAAGTCCTTTCATAATATCAAGAAACACAAAGCAGAGCCTGTAGAAAGATCTGGGATTGAGTTAGCCATAACACAAGAGGAGATTTCTGCTCTCATCCAGTCATAGCCACACAAAGTGCTGTGGAACTGGTATGCAATGGACTCAGAAAATCACAGTCAAACTGGTTTTGGATAATAGCAAAGTATTTTGTTAGGCAAGTGCATAAAATATCATCTACAGAAACACAAAAATCATGTTTGTTTGCAACAATTGCTGTAGTTTTCTGCCTAGACAGAAGAATGTGTTGAGTTTGAGTCTCCATGTGGAACTAATTAGTGTTTCCCAGCACCAAAGAAAATATTCACTGCTTAAATTCATTCAAAACCATAAAGTCCATTGATAATATCAAAAAACACAAAGCAGAGCCTGTAGCAAGATCTAGGATTGAGTTAGCCATAACACAAGAGGAGATATCTGGTTTCATCCAGTCATAGCCACACAAAGTGCTGTGGAACTCTTATGCAAAGGACACAGATAATCACAGTCAAACTGGTTTTGGAGAATAGCAAAGTATTTTGTTAGGCAAGTGCATAAAATGTCATCTACACAAATACAAATATCATGTTTCTTTGCAGCAATTCCTGTCGTTTTCTGCCTAGAAAACACAAATGAATGAGTTTGAGTCTCCATGTGGAACTAATTAGTTTCCAAACACCAAAGAAAATATGCCCTGCTAAAATTCATTCAAAACCATAAAGTCCTTTCATAATATCAAGAAACACAAAGCAGAGCCTGTAGAAAGATCTGGGATTGAGTTAGCCATAACACAAGAGGAGATTTCTGCTCTCATCCAGTCATAGCCACACAAAGTGCTGTGGAACTGGTATGCAATGGACTCAGAAAATCACAGTCAAACTGGTTTTGGAGAATAGCAAAGTATTTTGTTAGGCAAGTGCATAAAATGTCATCTACACCAACACAAATATCATGTTTCCTTGCAGCAATTGCTGTCGTTTTCTGCCTAGAAAACACAAATGAATGAGTTTGATTCTCCATGTGGAACTAATTAGAGTTTCGAAACACCAAAGAAAATATTCCCTGCTAAAATTCATTCAAAACCATAAAGTCCTTTCATAATATCAAGAAACACAAAGCAGAGCCTGTAGAAAGATCTGGGATTGAGTTAGCCATAACACAAGAAGAGATTTCTGCTCTCATCCAGTCATAGCCACACAAAGTGCTGTGGAACTGGTATGCAATGGACTCAGATAATCACAGTCAAACTGGTTTTGGAGAATAGCATAGTATTTTCTTTGGCAAGTGCATAAAATGTCATCTACACCAACACAAATATCATGTTTCCTTGCAGCAATTGCTGTCGTTTTCTGCCTAGAAAACACAAATGAATGAGTTTTGAGAAAATAAGGCAGGATGGGGTTAAAATGAAGTTGCTTGAGCTAACTGCATACTGTTTTGCTTTTGTGCAAAATGGCTGGGCTTGCAAAATGCTTTTATAAGATAACTAAACTTTAGCTGAAGCATGTGATGATTGTGTTAATGCTTTTATGAGATAATGGAGCATGTGATAATTATTTTGGGAGCTATGTTAAGTTTTTGGTCATGATGACCCCGTGTTTGTGCTTGCTGAAGTACCTTGTTCCCTTACCCTGGAAAAACCCTTTATCTTGTGATAATTTGTCATGCTGTGGTTTATCTTGTGATCTTTTGTAATGCTGTGGAGATATGCTAATGTTGTGGTTGTAATCCTTAAATACTCTGTGCGGTTGATGATTGGGCCTCTCTTCTCGCACTGCACCAGAGGGTGCTGTTGTTCTTAGAGTTGGCCCATCAGCGCAGATGTAATAAACTTCCTCATGCACTTTGCATCGATTGGAATGGAATTCGTGTTTCTGGGGTCGGTAGAAGTGTGAGACACCTTTCAGGGGTCTTACACTCTTGGGGGCTCGTCCGGGATTCGAGACCCCAGACCCACGCTCCATTTTCCAATCGGAGGTAAGTCTTTGTTGTTTTAAGTATTTTTGTGTGTTTTGTTGATTTTTTTATTATTTTATTTTTTCCCGGGGCGCTTGACGTACCGGAGGTTTATGTTTTAGCTGTTTTCACGGGGCGCTTGACGTACCGGAGGTTTATGTTTTACCTGTACAGGCGCTAGACGCCGAAAAGAATTGAGCCAGTAGTAGGTAAGGACAGACGTGTCCGCGACCCCTGGCTCGTACCCTGGAGGACGCTCCAGTGGTGGTCTGTGGGAGAAGGGCTGGTGGCAGCAGCCACTCCCGTCGGAAGTTTTGGTTTCAGTTTTGTTGCGCGCAGGTCTCGTCTTATTAGGGCGCGCAGGTCTTGTTCCATTGTTGTGCGCAGTGTCTTTGTGAGTTTTGTGATTTGTGAGTCTTGTGGTTGTTTTCTGTGTTCTAATATATCTTCCTTATTTGCCTTTCCCTCCAACATGGGACAGGAATTAACTACACCTTTGAGTCTTACTTTAGATCATTGGAGAGAGGTCCGGGAGCGGGCCCAAAACTTGTCTGTGAGAGTGCAGAAGAAGAACTGGATAAGTTTTTGTACGTCCGAGTGGCCAGCCTTCAACATCGGGTGGCCGCGAGATGGGACTTTTGACTCTCGAATTATCTTACAGGTGAAGAGCCAGGTCTGCAGGGAAGGCAAAGAAGGGCACCCGGATCAAGTGCCCTATATCTTTGTGTGGGAGGACCTGGCACAATGCCCCCCGAAATGGGTAAAACCCTTTCTCCCGGCTGACCGAGTCATGGCGGGTGCCTTACCCGCCCCGCCTCCGTCCGTAACACCTTTAAAACCGCAACCCGTGGATCAGAGCGGGCTCCCGTCAGTTGACATCTTTGTGTGGGAAGACCCAGCGCAAAATTCGCCGGTTGCCCCTGCCTCGGACCTTTACCCATTAAAGGAATTAGACTCCCTCAAGGCAAAGAAACCCTCGGTCCTCCCGGGAGGGCAGGAGGATCTTTTGCTTTTTGACACCCCACCACCTTACGCACCCCTCCCGAGAGAGCCTACGGCACCTTCCCCGGATTCTACGCAGGGAGAAGGGGAGGAGAACCCTCCGGCTCGTTCAACCCCCATGAGTGCCAGACTGCGCTTGCGTCGGGGAGGGGGGAGTGAGGGCGGGCAGTGGGAGGCTCAGGCTTTCCCACTCTGCTCAGTGGGGGATCAGATGCAATATTGGCCGTTTTCAGCTTCAGATTTGTACAATTGGAAAACCCATAACCCACCTTTTTCTCAAGATCCACAAGCTTTGACAGGAAATAATTGAATCTATTCTTTTAACCCACCAACCGACCTGGGATGACTGCCAGCAGCTCCTGCAGGCTCTCCTGACCACGGAGGAGAGACAGCGAGTTCTCACGGAAGCTCAAAAAAATGTTCCAGGGGACAACGGTCAACCTACCCAACTGCCGAACGAGATTGATGCAGCATTCCCGTTGACCAGACCGGATTGGGATTTTAGTACGGCAGTCGGTAGGGAACGACTTCGTCTCTATCGCCAGATTCTCCTAACAGGTCTCAGAGGGGCAGGGAGACGCCCCACCAATTTGGCTAAGGTGCGTGCCATAACTCAGGGTAATGAGGAGACCCCGGCGGGGTTTCTAGAAAGATTAATGGAGGGATACCGGATGTACACCCCGTTTGACCCCCAGGCTGCTGACCGGCAGTCAGACGTAATAATGTCTTTTATTGGCCAATCGGCCCCAGATATCCAAGCGCGGCTGCAGAGGCTGGAGGGCTTACAGGGTTATACATTGCAGGATCTCCTAAAAGAGGCAGAGAGAATCTTTAATAAGAGGGAAACTAAAGAAGTGTGAGAAAGACATTCACCCGACCGTGCCAAATCCGTACAACTTGCTGAGCACTTTGCCTCCATCGCGCACTTGGTATACGGTGCTAGATTTAAAAGATGCTTTCTTTTGTCTGAGATTGAGCCCCCAGAGCCAACCTTTGTTTGCATTCGAATGGAAGGACCCGGAAACTGGATTCTCAGGGCAATTGACTTGGACCAGACTCCCACAAGGATTTAAAAATTTGCCCACACTATTCGATGAGGCCTTACATCATGACTTGGCAAGCTTTAGGGTGAGTAACCCTCAATGGACTCTTTTACAGTATGTGGATGACTTACTCCTGGCAGCAGAAACCGAAGAGGACTGTAAACAGGGCACGGAATCCCTGCTCCAGAAGCTAGGCGAGCTGGGATATCGCGCCTCTGCCAAAAAGGCCCAAATATGTGCCCGACAGGTAGTTTACCTGGGTTATAAATTGAGAGGGGGCAGGAGGTGGCTAACGGAGGGACGTAAACAGGCGGTCGCGCTTATACCCCCACCTAAAAACCCACGCCAGTTGAGGGAATTTCTGGGAAGTGCCGGTTTCTGCCTCCTGTGGATTCCTGGGTTTGCGGAGATTGCGGCTTCCCTATATCCCCTCACAAAAAACAATTCCCCTTACATCTGGAGAGAAGAACAGCAGTTGGCCTTCGATCAACTAAAAAAGTCCCTCTTGGAAGCCCCCGCACTAAGCCTGCCTGACCCCAACAAGCCTTTTATCCTATATATAGACGAAAGAGGGGGGATTGCAAAGGGAGTCTTGACCCAAAAATTAGGGCCTTGGAAGAGGCCGGTGGCCTATTTTTCAAAGAAATTGGACAGTGTCGCCTCTGGGTGGCCCCCGTGTCTTCGCATGATAGCGGCGGTGGCCACGATTGTGAAAGATTCTGACAAACTGACTCTGGGACAGCCACTGACCGTAGTGACGTCTCATGCTATTGAGACGGTCATACGTCAGCCACCTGATCGATGGCTATCAAATGCCAGAATTACCCATTACCAAGCAATGTTACTCAACCCCGAGCGCATCCGGTTTGGAACGACGGCCTCTCTCAACCCCGCCACTCTACTGCCGGAACCAGGAGACCATACGCAGGTCAGCCATAATTGCCAACAGGTGCTAGCTGAAGTCTATGGGGCCCGTGAGGACTTGACAGATTAGCCCCTGTCAGACGCGGAGTACACCTGGTACACAGATGGCAGCAGCTTCCTCCATCAAGGTGAGAGGAGGGCGGGGGCGGCGGTGGTTGACGGGAAGACTGTTGTTTGGGCCTCTGCCTTACCACCAGGCACTTCAGCAGAGAAAGCTGAGTTGGTAGCTCTGACTGAGGCCTTAAAACAGGCAAAAGGGAAGAGGGTAAACATTTATACAGACAGTCGATACGCCTTCGCTACGGCGCATGTGCATGGTGAAATATATAAAAGAAGGGGACTGCTTACTTCAGCAGGCAGAGAAATTAAAAATAAGCAGGAAATCCTAGACCTCCTACAGGCCCTCTTCTTGCCAAAGAAGGTGAGCATCATACATTGCCCTGGCCACCAAAAAGGAGAGGATCCAGTGGCACAGGGTAACCGGATGGCGGATGAGGTGGCCAGAACTAGCGCCTTGGGTAGCTGCGTGTTAAACATCGATGTGCAAGACCCTCCCAGCCAGGGGCCGGAATGGAATTATACCGAACAAGATGTGGCAGCCATACAAAGGCTAGGGGGAATTTACGATGAGACCACTAAAAGCTGGAAAATACAGGGCAAAGTCGTGCTGCCCACAAAAGAAACTAGAAGATTAGTACAAGATCTACATAGATGGACACATTTAGGGTATAAGAAATTAAAGACCTTACTGGATAGGGAGGAGATTTCTCATTTTTTATTGGGACTACATGCAGCAGTAAAACAAACCATAGAGGCCTGCATCCCATGCGCCAAGGTAAATCCCAGATGTTCTAAAATGCCTGAAGGTGTCCGGATCGGGGGGCTAGGCCTGGAATTAATTGGGAAATAGATTTCACAGAGGTCCGCCCAGGCAGATATGGAATTAAGTACCTTCTAGTGTTCGTAGATACCTTTTCCGGCTGGCCTGAAGCATTTCCAGTGAAAAAGGAGACAGCACAAGTCGTGGTTAAGAAGCTATTAGAAGAAATCTTCCCGCGGTTTGGATTACCTAAGGTATTGGGGTCGGATAATGGACCCGCCTTCGTCTCCAGGGTAAGTCAGTTGGTGACCAAAGTGCTGGGGATTATTTGGAAATTACATTGTGCGTACAGGCCCCAGAGTTCAGGTCAGGTAGAACGAATGAACAGGACAATTAAGGAGACCTTGACTAAATTAACAATGGAGACTGGCACTAGAGACTGGGTCGAACTGCTGCCGATGGCTTTGTTTAGGGCTCGTAACACACCTTCTGTATGTGGATTAACACCCTATGAAATATTGTACGGAGGCCCTCCACCCGCAGCAGATTTGTTGGGACCCAGTATTGACTCATTTGCAACATCCTCTACTTTGCAGACCCGCTTCCGAGCTTTGCAGCTCATCCACAGGCATATAGGGAAGCAGCTGACTGCCGTATACCAGTCCAAGTGCCCTACGCTCCCGCATTCGTTCCAGATTGGGGACATTGTCTACGTCCGCAGACACCAGATTAAGACGCTTGAGCCACGTTGGAAGGGACCCTACACGGTATTATTGACTACGCCGACCGTGATAAAGGTAGACGGAATTGCCGCCTGGATACACGTGTCACACGTCAAGAGGGCGACAGCTGAACAGAGACAAGAGACCGACGACCCTGCCGACGAGCCGACACCAAAATGGAAACTACAACGTACTCAAAACCCACTCAAGATAAGAATTTCAAAAACTGTTTAGTACTGCTTACAATTCTTTTTACTCCTATTATGGGCGGCCCGTATGCCCCGGTGAGGCTCACGTGGGAGGTGCAATCTGGTACCACGGAGGTCGTGTGGTCCGTTACCCGCGTGGCCCCCTCCGGGACATGGTGGCCTGCCTTGCACCCTGATGTATGTAAGCTAGTAGAGGGAATGGATAACTTGGCAGCCTATGGTGTCGCGTTCGCCCCTGGTGCATTGCTCCGTGGCCCCGCGCGGCTCGGGTGCGAGTCTAAGATAAAGAGATGCCAGTTACAACAACAAGAGTTTTATGTGTGCCCTAAGGATGGCAGGTCTACAAAAGAAAAGAGACGATGCGGGGGAGCAGAATCTTTCTACTGTAAGGCCTGGGGATGTGAAACCACTGGTTACGTATATTGGAAACCCTCCTCTAGTTGGGATTGGATTACTGTACACCGTAATTTTATTCCTGGGAGAGATCCCAACTGCTCTATGCCCCTTAATATTTCTTTCACAGAAAAAGGAAAAAAGGCCAACCTTACTGACTGGAAAAGGGGAAGAATATGGGGCTTAAGGTTTTATGTTTCTGACTATAATCCCGGGCTCCTATTTAAAATTCAACTTAAAGAGGAAGCCCTACCCCAAATTGGAGGTCCCAGTATGTTGGGGAGGTGGGAGGATCAAAGGTCGTGGCCTGCATTGTCTACTATAAAATCCCAGGACCAACCCATGACCTTTACACTCCCCCAGATAGCAAATACATCTAAAAGTTTTAATTCGACTGATTTGTCCCCTACTGTATGGTCGGATACTCTTTCAATAGTATTACTTTTATTTTTAGTTTTTGTAATACATGGGCTTTCTGCTGCCACCTATGCCATGGTCCTAGCAAGGCGGGACCGAAGGCAGGAACAAAGACAGGACCACAGTGTTGAGACTGAAACCATAGAGGAAATATATATAAATATTCTTTAAAATTTTAAGATTAAAATTTGACAAAAAGAAAAGGGGGGAATGAGGAAATAAGGCAGGATGGGGTTAAAATGAAGTTGCTTGAGCTAACTGCATACTGTTTTGCTTTTGTGCAAAATGGCTGGGCTTGCAAAATGCTTTTATAAGATAACTAAACTTTAGCTGAAGCATGTGATGATTGTGTTAATGCTTTTATGAGATAATGGAGCATGTGATAATTATTTTGGGAGCTATGTTAAGTTTTTGGTCATGATGACCCCGTGTTTGTGCTTGCTCAAGGACCTTGTTCCCTTACCCTGGAAAAACCCTTTATCTTGTGATAATTTGTCATGCTGTAGTTTATCTTGTGATCTTTTGTAATGCTGTGGAGATATGCTAATGTTGTGGTTGTAATCCTTAAATACTCTGTGCGGTTGATGATCGGGGCCTCTCTTCTCGCACTGCACCAGAGGGTGCTGTTGTGCTTAGAGTTGGCCCATCTGCGCAGATGTAATAAACTTCCTCATGCACTTTGCATCGATTGGAATGGAATTCGTGTTTCTGGGGTCGGTAGAAGTGTGAGACACCTTTCAGGGGTCTTACATTCTGAGTCTCCATGTGGAACTAATTAGAGTTTCCAAGCACAAAAGAAAATATGCCCTGCTAAAATTCATTCAAAACCATAAAGTCCTTTCATAATATCTAAAAACACAAAGCAGAGTCTATAGCAAGATCTGGGATTGAGTTAGCCATAACACAAGAGGAGATTTCTGCTCTCATCCAGTCATAGCCACACAAAGTGCTATGGAACTGGTATGCAATGGACTCAGATAATCACAGTCAAACTGGTTTTGGAGAATAGCAAAGTATTTTCTTAGGCAAGTGCATAAAATGTCATCTACAGAAACACAAAAATCATGTTTCTTTGCAGCAATTGCTGTAGTTTTCTGCCTAGAAAACACAAATGAATGAGTTTGAGACTCCATGTGGAACTAATTAGTTTCCAAACACCAAAGAAAATATTCCCTGCTTAAATTCATTCAAAACCATAAAGTCCATTGATAATATCAAAAAACACAAAGCAGAGCCTGTAGCAAGATCTAGGATTGAGTTAGCCATAACACAAGAGGAGATATCTGGTTTCATCCAGTCATACCCACACAAAGTGCTGTGGAACTCTTATGCAAAGGACACAGATAACCACAGTCAAACTGGTTTTGGACAATAGCAAAGTATTTTGTTAGGCAAGTGCATAAAATGTCATCTACACAAATACAAATATGTTTCTTTGCAGCAATTCCAGTCGTTTTCTGCCTAGAAAACACAAATGAATGAGTTTGAGTCTCCATGTGGAACTAATTAGTTTCCAAACACCAAAGAAAATATGCCCTGCTAAAATTCATTCAAAACCATAAAGTCCTTTCATGATATCAAAAAACACAAAGCAGAGCCTGTAGAAAGATCTGGGATTGAGTTAGCCATAACACAAGAGGAGATTTCTGCTCTCATCCAGTCATAGCCACACAAAGTGCTGTGGAACTGGTATGCAATGGACTCAGAAAATCACAGCCAAACTGATTTTGGAGAATAGCAAAGTATTTTCTTAGGCAAGTGCATAAAATGTCATCTACACCAACACAAATATCATGATTCCTTGCAGCAATTGCTGTCGTTTTCAGCCTAGACAGCACGAATGTGTTGAGTTTGAATCTCCATGTGGAACTAATTAGTTTTTCCCAGCACCAAAGAAAATATTCCCTGCTTAAATTCATTCAAAACCATAAAGTCCATTGATAATATCAAAAAAAAAACAAGGCAGAGCCTGTAGCAAGATCTGGGATTGAGTTAGCCATAACACAAGAGGAGATTTCTGCTCTCATCCAGTCATATCCACACAAAGTGCTGTGAAACTGGTATGCAATGGACTCAGAAAATCACAGCCAAACTGGTTTTGGAGAATAGCAAAGTATTTTCTTAGGCAAGTGCATAAAATGTCATCTACAACAACACAAATATCATGTTCCTTGCAGCAATTGCTGTCGTTTTCTTCCTAGAAAACACAAGTGAATGAGATTGAGTCTCCATGTGGAACTAATTAGAGTTTCCAAGCACAAAAGAAAATATGCCCTGCTAAAATTCATTCAAAACCATAAAGTCCTTTCATAATATCAAGAAACATAAAGCAGAGCCTGTAGCAAGATCTAGGATTGAGTTAGCCATAACACAAGAGGAGATTTCTGGTTTCATCCAGTCATACCCACACAAAGTGCTGTGGAACTCTTATGCAAAGGATACAGATAACCACAGTCAAACTGGTTTTGGACAATAGCAAAGTATTTTGTTAGGCAAGTGCATAAAATGTCATCTACACAAATACAAATATCATGTTTCTTTGCAGCAATTCCTGTCGTTTTCTGCCTAGAAAACACAAATGAATGAGTTTGAGACTCCATGTGGAACTAATTAGTTTCCAAACACCAAAGAAAATATTCCCTGCTTAAATTCATTCAAAACCATAAAGTCCTTTCATAATATCTAAAAACACAAAGCAGAGTCTATAGCAAGATCTGGGATTGAGTTAGCCATAACACAAGAGGAGATTTCTGCTCTCATCCAGTCATAGCCACACAAAGTGCTGTGGAACTGGTATGCAATGGACTCAGAAAATCACAGTCAAACTGGTTTTGGAGAATAGCAAAGTATTTTCTTAGGCAAGTGCATAAAATGTCATCTACACCAACACAAATATCATGTTTCCTTGCAGCAATTGCTGTCGTTTTCTGCCTAGAAAACACAAATGAATGAGTTTGAGTCTCCATGTGGAACTAATTAGAGTTTCCAAGCACAAAAGAAAATATGCCCTGCTAAAATTCATTCAAAACCATAAAGTCCTTTCATAATATCAAGAAACACAAAGCAGAGCCTGTAGAAAGATCTGGGATTGAGTTAGCCATAACACAAGAGGAGATTTCTGCTCTCATCCAGTCATAGCCACACAAAGTGCTGTGGAACTGGTATGCAATGGACTCAGAAAATCACAGTCAAACTGGTTTTGGAGAATAGCAAAGTATTTTGTTAGGCAAGTGCATAAAATGTCATCTACACCAACACAAATATCATGTTTCCTTGCAGCAATTGCTGTCGTTTTCTGCCTAGAAAACACAAATGAATGAGTTTGATTCTCCATGTGGAACTAATTAGAGTTTCCAAACACCAAAGAAAATATTCCCTGCTAAAATTCATTCAAAACCATAAAGTCCTTTCATAATATCAAGAAACACAAAGCAGAGCCTGTAGAAAGATCTGGGATTGAGTTAGCCATAACACAAGAGGAGATTTCTGCTCTCATCCAGTCATAGCCACACAAAGTGCTGTGGAACTGGTATGCAATGGACTCAGATAATCACGGTCAAACTGGTTTTGGAGAATAGCAAAGTATTTTCTTAGGCAAGTGCATAAAATGTCATCTACAGAAACCCAAATATCATGTTTCCTTGCAGCAATTGCTGTCGTTTTCTGCCTAGACAGAAGAATGTGTTGAGTTTGTATCTCCATGTGGAACTAATTAGTGATTCCCAGCACCAAAGAAAATATTCCCTGCTTAAATTCATTCAAAACCATAAAGTCCATTGATAATATCAAAAAACACAAAGCAGAGCCTGTAGCAAGATCTAGGATTGAGTTAGCCATAACACAAGAGGAGATATCTGGTTTCATCCAGTCATACCCACACAAAGTGCTGTGGAACTCTTATGCAAAGGATACAGATAACCACAGTCAAACTGGTTTTGGACAATAGCAAAGTATTTTGTTAGGCAAGTGCATAAAATGTCATCTACACAAATACAAATATCAAGTTTCTTTGCAGTAATTCCTGTCGTTTTCTGCCTAGAAAACACAAATGAATGAGTTTGAGTCTCCATGTGGAACTAATTAGTTTCCAAACACCAAAGAAAATATGCCCTGCTAAAATTCATTCAAAACCATAAAGTCCTTTCATGATATCAAGAAACACAAAGCAGAGCCTGTAGCAAGATCTGGGATTGAGTTAGCCATAACACAAGAGGAGATTTCTGCTCTCATCCAGTCATAGCCACACAAAGTGCTGTGGAACTGGTATGCAATGGACTCAGAAAATCACAGTCAAACTGGTTTTGGACAATAGCAAAGTATTTTCTTAGGCAAGTGCATAAAATGTCATCTACACAAATACAAATATCATGTTTCTTTGCAGCAATTGCTGTCGTTTTCTGCCTAGAAAACACAAATGAATGAGTTTGAGACTCCATGTGGAACTAATTAGTTTCCAAACACCAAAGAAAATATTCCCTGCTTAAATTCATTCAAAACCATAAAGTCCTTTCATAATATCTAAAAACACAAAGCAGAGTCTGTAGAAAGATCTGGGATTGAGTTAGCCATAACACAAGAGGAGATTTCTGCTCTCATCCAGTCATAGCCACACAAAGTGCTGTGGAACTGGTATGCAATGGACTCAGAAAATCACAGTCAAACTGGTTTTGGAGAATAGCAAAGTATTTTCTTAGGCAAGTGCATAAAATGTCATCTACACCAACACAAATATCATGATTCCTTGCAGCAATTGCTGTCGTTTTCTGCCTAGAAAACACAAATGAATGAGTTTGAGTCTCCATGTGGAACTAATTAGAGTTTCCAAGCACAAAAGAAAATATGCCCTGCTAAAATTCATTCAAAACCATAAAGTCCTTTCATAATATCAAGAAACACAAAGCAGAGCCTGTAGAAAGATCTGGGATTGAGTTAGCCATAACACAAGAGGAGATTTCTGCTCTCATCCAGTCATAGCCACACAAAGTGCTGTGGAACTGGTATGCAATGGACTCAGAAAATCACAGTCAAACTGGTTTTGGAGAATAGCAAAGTATTTTGTTAGGCAAGTGCATAAAATGTCATCTACACCAACACAAATATCATGTTTCCTTGCAGCAATTGCTGTCGTTTTCTGCCTAGAAAACACAAATGAATCAGTTTGATTCTCCATGTGGAACTAATTAGAGTTTCGAAACACCAAAGAAAATATGCCCTGCTAAAATTCATTCAAAACCATAAAGTCCTTTCATAATATCAAGAAACACAAAGCAGAGCCTGTAGAAAGATCTGGGATTGAGTTAGCCATAACACAAGAGGAGATTTCTGCTCTCATCCAGTCATAGCCACACAAAGTGCTGTGGAACTGGTATGCAATGGACTCAGATAATCACGGTCAAACTGGTTTTGGAGAATAGCAAAGTATTTTCTTAGGCAAGTGCATAAAATGTCATCTACAGAAACAGAAAAATCATGTTTGTTTGCAGCAATTGCTGTAGTTTTCTGCCTAGACAGAAGAATGTGTTGAGTTTGAGTCTCCATGTGGAACTAATTAGTGTTTCCCAGCACCAAAGAAAATATTCCCTGCTTAAATTCATTCAAAACCATAAAGTCCATTGATAATATCAAAAAACACAAAGCAGAGCCTGTAGCAAGATCTAGGATTGAGTTAGCCATAACACAAGAGGAGATTTCTGGTTTCATCCAGTCATACCCACACAAAGTGCTGTGGAACTCTTATGCAAAGGATACAGATAACCACAGTCAAACTGGTTTTGGACAATAGCAAAGTATTTTGTTAGGCAAGTGCATAAAATGTCATCTACACAAATACAAATATGTTTCTTTGCAGCAATTCCTGTCGTTTTCTGCCTAGAAAACACAAATGAATGAGTTTGAGTCTCCATGTGGAACTAATTAGTTTCCAAACACCAAAGAAAATATGCCCTGCTAAAATTCATTCAAAACCATAAAGTCCTTTCATGATATCAAGAAACACAAAGCAGAGCCTGTAGAAAGATCTGGGATTGAGTTAGCCATAACACAAGAGGAGATTTCTGCTCTCATCCAGTCATAGCCACACAAAGTGCTGTGGAACTGGTATGCAATGGACTCAGAAAATCACAGTCAAACTGGTTTTGGAGAATAGCAAAGTATTTTCTTAGGCAAGTGCATAAAATGTCATCTACACCAACACAAATATCATGATTCCTTGCAGCAATTGCTGTCGTTTTCTGCCTAGAAAACACAAATGAATGAGTTTGAGTCTCCATGTGGAACTAATTAGAGTTTCCAAGCACAAAAGAAAATATGCCCTGCTAAAATTCATTCAAAACCATAAAGTCCTTTCATAATATCAAGAAACACAAAGCAGAGCCTGTAGAAAGATCTGGGATTGAGTTAGCCATAACACAAGAGGAGATTTCTGCTCTCATCCAGTCATAGCCACACAAAGTGCTGTGGAACTGGTATGCAATGGACTCAGAAAATCACAGTCAAACTGGTTTTGGAGAATAGCAAAGTATTTTGTTAGGCAAGTGCATAAAATGTCATCTACACCAACACAAATATCATGTTTCCTTGCAGCAATTGCTGTCGTTTTCTGCCTAGAAAACACAAATGAATGAGTTTGATTCTCCATGTGGAACTAATTAGAGTTTCGAAACACCAAAGAAAATATGCCCTGCTAAAATTCATTCAAAACCATAAAGTCCTTTCATAATATCAAGAAACACAAAGCAGAGCCTGTAGAAAGATCTGGGATTGAGTTAGCCATAACACAAGAGGAGATTTCTGCTCTCATCCAGTCATAGCCACACAAAGTGCTGTGGAACTGGTATGCAATGGACTCAGATAATCACGGTCAAACTGGTTTTGGAGAATAGCAAAGTATTTTCTTAGGCAAGTGCATAAAATGTCATCTACAGAAACACAAAAATCATGTTTGTTTGCAGCAATTGCTGTAGTTTTCTGCCTAGACAGAAGAATGTGTTGAGTTTGAGTCTCCATGTGGAACTAATTAGTGTTTCCCAGCACCAAAGAAAATATTCCCTGCTTAAATTCATTCAAAACCATAAAGTCCATTGATAATATCAAAAAACACAAAGCAGAGCCTGTAGCAAGATCTAGGATTGAGTTAGCCATAACACAAGAGGAGATTTCTGGTTTCATCCAGTCATACCCACACAAAGTGCTGTGGAACTCTTATGCAAAGGATACAGATAACCACAGTCAAACTGGTTTTGGACAATAGCAAAGTATTTTGTTAGGCAAGTGCATAAAATGTCATCTACACAAATACAAATATGTTTCTTTGCAGCAATTCCTGTCGTTTTCTGCCTAGAAAACACAAATGAATGAGTTTGAGTCTCCATGTGGAACTAATTAGTTTCCAAACACCAAAGAAAATATGCCCTGCTAAAATTCATTCAAAACCATAAAGTCCTTTCATGATATCAAGAAACACAAAGCAGAGCCTGTAGAAAGATCTGGGATTGAGTTAGCCATAACACAAGAGGAGATTTCTGCTCTCATCCAGTCATAGCCACACAAAGTGCTGTGGAACTGGTATGCAATGGACTCAGAAAATCACAGTCAAACTGGTTTTGGAGAATAGCAAAGTATTTTCTTAGGCAAGTGCATAAAATGTCATCTACACCAACACAAATATCATGATTCCTTGCAGCAATTGCTGTCGTTTTCTGCCTAGAAAACACAAATGAATGAGTTTGAGTCTCCATGTGGAACTAATTAGAGTTTCCAAGCACAAAAGAAAATATGCCCTGCTAAAATTCATTCAAAACCATAAAGTCCTTTCATAATATCAAGAAACACAAAGCAGAGCCTGTAGAAAGATCTGGGATTGAGTTAGCCATAACACAAGAGGAGATTTCTGCTCTCATCCAGTCATAGCCACACAAAGTGCTGTGGAACTGGTATGCAATGGATTCAGAAAATCACAGTCAAACTGGTTTTGGACAATAGCAAAGTATTTTCTTAGGCAAGTGCATAAAATGTCATCTACACCAACACAAATATCATGTTTCCTTGCAGCAATTGCTGTCGTTTTCTGCCTAGAAAACACAAATGAATGAGTTTGAGTCTCCATGTGGAACTAATTAGTTTCCAAACACCAAAGAAAATATTCCCTGCTTAAATTCATTCAAAACCATAAAGTCCTTTCATAATATCAAAAAACACAAAGCAGAGTCTATAGCAAGATCTGGGATTCAGTTAGCCATAACACAAGAGGAGATTTCTGCTCTCATCCAGTCATAGCCACACAAAGTGCTAAGGAACTGTTATGCAATGGACTCTGAAAATCACAGTCAAACTGGTTTTGGAGAATAGCAAAGTATTTTCTTAGGCAAGTGCATAAAATGTCATCTACACAACCACAAAAATCATGTTTGTTTGCAGCAACTGCTGTAGTTTTCAGCCTAGACAGCACGATTGTGTTGAGTTTGAATCTCCATGTGGAACTAATTAGTGTTTCCCAGCACCAAAGAAAATATTCCCTTCTTAAATTCATTCAAAACCATAAAGTCCATTGATAATATCAAAAAAAAAACAAGGCAGAGCCTGTACTAAGATCTGGGATTGAGTTAGCCATAACACAAGAGGAGATTTCTGCTCTCATCCAGTCATAGCCACACAAAGTGCTGTGAAACTGGTATGCAATGGACTCAGAAAATCACAGTCAAACTGGTTTTGGACAATAGCAAAGTATTTTGTTAGGCAAGTGCATAAAATGTCATCTACACAAATACAAATATAATGTTTCTTTGCAGCAATTCCTGTCGTTTTCTGCCTAGAAAACACAAATGAATGAGTTTGAGACTCCATGTGGAACTAATTAGTTTCCAAACACCAAAGAAAATATTCCCTGCTTAAATTCATTCAAAACCATAAAGTCCTTTCATAATATCAAAAAACACAAAGCAGAGTCTATAGCAAGATCTGGGATTGAGTTAGCCATAACACAAGAGGAGATTTCTGCTCTCATCCAGTCATAGCCACACAAAGTGCTAAGGAACTGGTATGCAATGGACTCTGAAAATCACAGTCAAACTGGTTTTGGAGAATAGCAAAGTATTTTCTTAGGCAAGTGCATAAAATGTCATCTACACAACCACAAAAATCATGTTTGTTTGCAGCAACTGCTGTAGTTTTCAGCCTAGACAGCACGATTGTGTTGAGTTTGAATCTCCATGTGGAACTAATTAGTGTTTCCCAGCACCAAAGAAAATATTCCCTTCTTAAATTCATTCAAAACCATAAAGTCCATTGATAATATCAAAAAAAAAACAAGGCAGAGCCTGTACTAAGATCTGGGATTGAGTTAGCCATAACACAAGAGGAGATTTCTGCTCTCATCCAGTCATAGCCACACAAAGTGCTGTGAAACTGGTATGCAATGGACTCAGAAAATCACAGTCAAACTGGTTTTGGACAATAGCAAAGTATTTTGTTAGGCAAGTGCATAAAATGTCATCTACACAAATACAAATATAATGTTTCTTTGCAGCAATTCCTGTCGTTTTCTGCCTAGAAAACACAAATGAATGAGTTTGAGACTCCATGTGGAACTAATTAGTTTCCAAACACCAAAGAAAATATTCCCTGCTTAAATTCATTCAAAACCATAAAGTCCTTTCATAATATCAAAAAACACAAAGCAGAGTCTATAGCAAGATCTGGGATTGAGTTAGGAATAACACAAGAGGAGATTTCTGCTCTCATCCAGTCATAGCCACACAAAGTGCTGTGGAACTGGTATGCAATGGACTCAGAAAATCACAGTCAAACTGGTTTTGGAGAATAGCAAAGTATTTTCTTAGGCAAGTGCATAAAATGTCATCTACACCAACACAAATATCATGTTCCTTGCAGCAATTGCTGTCGTTTTCTGCCTAGAAAACACAAGTGAATGAGATTGAGTCTCCATGTGGAACTAATTAGAGTTTCCAAGCACAAAAGAAAATATGCCCTGCTAAAATTCATTCAAAACCATAAAGTCCTTTCATAATATCAAGAAACACAAAGCAGAGCCTGTAGAAAGATCTGGGATTGAGTTAGCCATAACACAAGAGGAGATTTCTGCTCTCATCCAGTCATAGCCACACAAAGTGCTGTGGAACTGGTATGCAATGGACTCAGAAAATCACAGTCAAACTGGTTTTGGAGAATAGCAAAGTATTTTCTTAGGCAAGTGCATAAAATGTCATCTACACCAACACAAATATCATGTTTCCTTGCAGCAATTGCTGTCGTTTTCTGCCTAGAAAACACAAATGAATGAGTTTGATTTTCCATGTGGAACTAATTAGAGTTTCCAAGCACAAAAGAAAATATGCCCTGCGAAAATTCATTCAAAACCATAAAGTCCTTTCATAATATCAAGAAACACAAAGCAGAGCCTGTAGCAAGATCTGGGATTGAGTTAGCCATAACACAACAGGAGATTTCTGCTCTCATCCAGTCATAGCCACACAAAGTGCTGTGGAACTGGTATGCAATGGACTCAGATAATCACAATCAAACTGGTTTTGGAGAATAGCAAAGTATTTTCTTAGGCAAGTGCATAAAATGTCATCTACAGAAACACAAAAATCATGTTTGTTTGCAGCAATTGCTGTAGTTTACTGCCTAGACAGAAGAATGTGTTGAGTTTGAGTCTCCATGTGGAACTAATTAGTGTTTCCCAGCACCAAAGAAAATATTCCCTGCTTAAATTCATTCAAAACCATAAATTCCATTGATAATATCAAAAAACACAAAGCAGAGCCTGTAGCAAGATCTAGGGTTCAGTTAGCCATAACACAAGAGGAGATATCTGGTTTCATCCAGTCATACCCACACAAAGTGCTGTGGAACTCTTATGCAAAGGACACAGATAATCACAGTCAAACTGGTTTTGGACAATAGCAAAGTATTTTGTTAGGCAAGTGCATAAAATGTCATCTACACAAATACAAATATCAAGTTTCTTTGCAGCAATTCCTGTCGTTTTCTGCCTAGAAAACACAAATGAATGAGTTTGAGTCTCCATGTGGAACTAAGTAGTTTCCAAACACCAAAGAAAATATTCCCTGCTTAAATTCATTCAAAACCATAAAGTCCTTTCATAATATCAAAAAACACAAAGCAGAGTCTATAGCAAGATCTGGGATTGAGTTAGCCATAACACAAGAGGAGATTTCTGCTCTCATCCAGTCATAGCCACACAAAGTGCTGTGGAACTGGTATGCAATGGACTCAGAAAATCACAGTCAAACTGGTTTTGGAGAATAGCAAAGTATTTTCTTAGGCAAGTGCATAAAATGTCATCTACACCAACACAAATATCATGTTCCTTGCAGCAATTGCTGTCGTTTTCTGCCTAGAAAACACAAGTGAATGAGATTGAGTCTCCATGTGGAACTAATTAGAGTTTCCAAGCACAAAAGAAAATATGCCCTGCTAAAATTCATTCAAAACCATAAAGTCCTTTCATAATATCAAGAAACACAAAGCAGAGCCTGTAGCAAGATCTAGGATTGAGTTAGCCATAACACAAGAGGAGATATCTGGTTTCATCCAGTCATACCCACACAAAGTGCTGTGGAACTCTTATGCAAAGGATACAGATAACCACAGTCAAACTGGTTTTGGACAATAGCAAAGTATTTTGTTAGGGAAGTGCATAAAATGTCATCTGCACAAATACAAATATCATGTTTCTTTGCAGCAATTCCTGTCGTTTTCTGCCTAGAAAACAAAAATGAATGAGTTTGAATCTCCATGTGGAACTAATTAGTTTCCAAACACCAAAGAAAATATTCCCTGCTTAAATTCATTCAAAACCATAAAGTCCTTTCATAATATCTAAAAACACAAAGCAGAGTCTATAGCAAGATCTGGGATTGAGTTAGCCATAACACAAGAGGAGATTTCTGCTCTCATCCAGTCATATCCACACAAAGTGCTGTGAAACTGGTATGCAATGGACTCAGAAAATCACAGTCAAACTGGTTTTGGACAATAGCAAAGTATTTTGTTAGGCAAGTGCATAAAATGTCATCTACACAAATACAAATATCATGTTTCTTTGCAGCAATTCCTGTCGTTTTCTGCCTAGAAAACACAAATGAATGAGTTTGAGACTCCATGTGGAACTAATTAGTTTCCAAACACCAAAGAAAATATTCCCTGCTTAAATTCATTCAAAACCATAAAGTCCTTTCATAATATCAAAAAACACAAAGCAGGGTCTATAGCAAGATCTGGGATTGAGTTAACTATAACACAAGAGGAGATTTCTGCTCTCATCCAGTCATAGCCACACAAAGTGCTGTGGAACTGGTATGCAATGGACTCAGAAAATCACAGTCAAACTGGTTTTGGAGAATAGCAAAGTATTTTCTTAGGCAAGTGCATAAAATGTCATCTACACCAACACAAATATCATGATTCCTTGCAGCAATTGCTGTCGTTTTCTGCCTAGAAAACACAAATGAATGAGTTTGAGTCTCCATGTGGAACTAATTAGAGTTTCCAAGCACAAAAGAAAATATGCCCTGCTAAAATTCATTCAAAACCATAAAGTCCTTTCATAATATCAAGAAACACAAAGCAGAGCCTGTAGAAAGATCTGGGATTGATTTAGCCATAACACAAGAGGAGATATCTGGTTTCATCCAGTCATACCCACACAAAGTGCTGTGGAACTCTTATGCAAAGGACACAGATAATCACAGTCAAACTGGTTTTGGACAATAGCAAAGTATTTTGTTAGGCAAGTGCATAAAATGTCATCTACACAAATACAAATATCATGTTTCTTTGCAGCAATTCCTGTCGTTTTCTGCCTAGAAAACACAAATGAATGAGTTTGAGTCTCCATGTGGAACTAATTAGAGTTTCCAAGCACAAAAGAAAATATTCCCTGCTTAAATTCATTCAAAACCATAATGTCCATTGATAATATCAAAAAACACAAGCAGAGCCTGTAGAAAGATCTAGGATTGAGTTAGCCATAACACAAGAGGAGATATCTGGTTTTATCCAGTCATACCCTCACAAAGTGCTGTGGAACTCTTATGCAAAGGACACAGATAATCACAGTCAAACTGGTTTTGGACAATAGCAAAGTATTTTGTTAGGCAAGTGCATAAAATGTCATCTACACAAATACAAATATCATGTTTCTTTGCAGCAATTCCTGTCGTTTTCTGCCTAGAAAACACAAATGAATGAGTTTGAGTCTCCAGGTGGAACTAATTAGTTTCCAAACACCAAAGAAAATATTCCCTGCTTAAATTCATTCAAAACCATAAAGTCCATTGATAATATCAAAAAACACAAAGCAGAGTCTATAGCAAGATCTGGGATTGAGTTAACTATAACACAAGAGGAGATTTCTGCTCTCATCCAGTCATATCCACACAAAGTGCTGTGGAACTGGTATGCAATGGACTCAGAAAATCACAGTCAAACTGGTTTTGGAGAATAGCAAAGTATTTTCTTAGGCAAGTGCATAAAATGTCATCTACACAAACACAAATATCATGTTTGTTTGCAGCAATTGCTGTAGTTTTCTGCCTAGGCAGCACGAATGTGTTGAGTTTGTATCTCCATGTGGAACTAATTAGTGTTTCCCAGCACCAAAGAAAATATCCCCTGCTTAAATTCATTCAAAACCATAAAGTCCATTGATAATATCAAAAAACACAAAGCAGAGCCTGTAGCAAGATCTGGGATTGAGTTAGCCATAACAAAAGAGGAGATTTCTGGTTTCATCCAGTCATATCCGGACAAAGTGCTCTGGAACTGGTATGCAATGGACTCAGAAAATCAACCTCATGCTGATTTAGGAGAAAAGCAACCTCTTTTTCTTGGCCAAGTGGTTAAAAAGTCATGTTTGCAAATATAAATATCCTGTTTGTTTGCAATGTGTGCTCTAGCTTTCTGCGTAGAAAACAGGCATGTGAAGACGTTTGGCCTGCATATGGAAGCACTTAGCTTTTCCAGTACAAAAGAAAATTTGCTCTACTGAAATTCATTCTAAAACGTAAAGTACATTGATAATATCCAGAAAACACAAACACAGAGGTTGTAGCAAGATTGAGTTAGCCATAACACAAGAGGAGATTTCTGCTCTCATCCAGTCATAGCCACACAAAGTGCTGTGGAACTGGTATGCAATGGACTCAGAAAATCACAGTCAAACTGGTTTTGGAGAATAGCAAAGTATTTTCTTAGGCAAGTGCATAAAAGGACATCTACACCAACACAAATATCATGTTCCTTGCAGCAATTGCTGTCGTTTTCTGCCTAGAAAACACAAGTGAATGAGATTGAGTCTCCATGTGGAACTAATTAGAGTTTCCAAGCACAAAAGAAAATATGCCCTGCTAAAATTCATTCAAAACCATAAAGTCCTTTCATAATATCAAGAAACACAAAGCAGAGCCTGTAGCAAGATCTAGGATTGAGTTAGCCATAACACAAGAGGAGATTTCTGGTTTCATCCAGTCATACCCACACAAAGTGCTGTGGAACTCTTATGCAAAGGATACAGATAACCACAGTCAAACTGGTTTTGGACAATAGCAAAGTATTTTGTTAGGCAAGTGCATAAAATGTCATCTGCACAAATACAAATATCATGTTTCTTTGCAGCAATTCCTGTCGTTTTCTGCCTAGAAAACACAAATGAATGAGTTTGAATCTCCATGTTGAACTAATTAGTGTTTCCAAGCACAAAAGAAAATATGCCCTGCTTAAATTCATTCAAAACCATAAAGTCCTTTCATAATATCTAAAAACACAAAGCAGAGTCTATAGCAAGATCTGGGATTGAGTTAGCCATAACACAAGAGGAGATTTCTGCTCTCATCCAGTCATATCCACACAAAGTGCTGTGAAACTGGTATGCAATGGACTCAGAAAATCACAGTCAAACTGGTTTTGGACAATAGCAAAGTATTTTGTTAGGCAAGTGCATAAAATGTCATCTACACAAATACAAATATCATGTTTCTTTGCAGCAATTCCTGTCGTTTTCTGCCTAGAAAACACAAATGAATGAGTTTGAGACTCCATGTGGAACTAATTAGTTTCCAAACACCAAAGAAAATATTCCCTGCTTAAATTCATTCAAAACCATAAAGTCCTTTCATAATATCAAAAAACACAAAGCAGAGTCTATAGCAAGATCTGGGATTGAGTTAGCCATAACACAAGAGGAGATTTCTGCTCTCATCCAGTCATAGCCACACAAAGTGCTGTGGAACTGGTATGCAATGGACTCAGAAAATCACAGTCAAACTGGTTTTGGAGAATAGCAAAGTATTTTCTTAGGCAAGTGCATAAAATGTCATCTACACCAACACAAATATCATGTTTCCTTGCAGCAATTGCTGTCGTTTTCTGCCTAGAAAACACAAATGAATGAGTTTGAGTCTCCATGTGGAACTAATTAGAGTTTCCAAGCACAAAAGAAAATATGCCCTGCTAAAATTCATTCAAAACCATAAAGTCCTTTCATAATATCAAGAAACACAAAGCAGAGCCTGTAGAAAGATCTGGGATTGAGTTAGCCATAACACAAGAGGAGATTTCTGCTCTCATCCAGTCATAGCCACACAAAGTGCTGTGGAACTGGTATGCAATGGACTCAGATAATCACCCTCAAACTGGTTTTGGAGAATAGCAAAGTATTTTCTTAGGCAAGTGCATAAAATGTCATCTACAGAAACACAAAAATCATGTTTGTTTGCAGCAATTGCTGTAGTTTTCTGCCTAGACAGCACGAATGTGTTGAGTTTGTGTCTCCATGTGGAACTAATTAGTGTTTCCCAGCACCAAAGAAAATATTCCCTGCTTAAATTCATTCAAAACCATAAAGTCCATTGATAATATCAAAAAACACAAGCAGAGCCTGTAGAAAGATCTAGGATTGAGTTAGCCATAACACAAGAGGAGATATCTGGTTTTATCCAGTCATACCCACACAAAGTGCTGTGGAACTCTTATGCAAAGGACACAGATAATCACAGTCAAACTGGTTTTGGACAATAGCAAAGTATTTTGTTAGGCAAGTGCATAAAATGTCATCTACACAAATACATATATCATGTTTCTTTGCAGCAATTCCTGTCGTTTTCTGCCTAGAAAACACAAATGAATGAGTTTGAGTCTCCATGTGGAACTAATTAGTTTCCAAACACCAAAGAAAATATGCCCTGCTTAAATTCATTCAAAACCATAAAGTCCATTGATAATATAAAAAAACACAAAGCAGAGTCTATAGCAAGATCTGGGATTGAGTTAACTATAACACAAGAGGAGATTTCTGCTCTCATCCAGTCATAGCCACACAAAGTGCTGTGGAACTGGTATGCAATGGACTCAGATAATCACAGTCAAACTGGTTTTGGAGAATAGCAAAGTATTTTGTTAGGCAAGTGCATAAAATGTCATCTACACCAACACAAATATCATGATTCCTTGCAGCAATTGCTGTCGTTTTCTGCCTAGAAAACACAAATGAATGAGTTTGAGTCTCCATGTGGAACTAATTAGAGTTTCCAAGCACAAAAGAAAATATGCCCTGCTAAAATTCATTCAAAACCATAAAGTCCTTTCATAATATCAAGAAACACAAAGCAGAGCCTGTAGAAAGATCTGGGATTGAGTTAGCCATAACACAAGAGGAGATATCTGGTTTTATCCAGTCATACCCACACAAAGTGCTGTGGAACTCTTATGCAAAGGACACAGATAATCACAGTCAAACTGGTTTTGGACAATAGCAAAGTATTTTGTTAGGCAAGTGCATAAAATGTCATCTGCACAAATACAAATATCATGTTTCTTTGCAGCAATTCCTGTCGTTTTCTGCCTAGAAAAAACAAATGAATGAGTTTGAGTCTCCATGTGGAACTAATTAGTTTCCAAACACCAAAGAAAATATTCCCTGCTTAAATTCATTCAAAACCATAAAGTCCATTGATAATATCAAAAAACACAAGCAGAGCCTGTAGAAAGATCTAGGATTGAGTTAGCCATAACAGAAGAGGAGATATCTGGTTTTATCCAGTCATACCCACACAAAGTGCTGTGGAACTCTTATGCAAAGGACACAGATAATCACAGTCAAACTGGTTTTGGACAATAGCAAAGTATTTTGTTAGGCAAGTGCATAAAATGTCATCTACACAAATACAAATATCATGTTTCTTTGCAGCAATTCCTGTCGTTTTCTGCCTAGAAAACACAAATGAATGAGTTTGAGTCTCCATGTGGAACTAATTAGATTCCAAACACCAAAGAAAATATTCCCTGCTTAAATTCATTCAAAACCATAAAGTCCATTGATAATATCAAAAAACACAAAGCAGAGTCTATAGCAAGATCTGGGATTGAGTTAACTATAACACAAGAGGAGATTTCTGCTCTCATCCAGTCATATCCACACAAAGTGCTGTGGAACTGGTATGCAATGGACTCAGAAAATCACAGTCAAACTGGTTTTGGAGAATAGCAAAGTATTTTCTTAGGCAAGTGCATAAAATGTCATCTACACAAACACAAATATCACGTTTGTTTGCAGCAATTGCTGTAGTTTTCTGCCTAGGCAGCACGAATGTGTTGAGTTTGTATCTCCATGTGGAACTAATTAGTGTTTCCCAGCACCAAAGAAAATATCCCCTGCTTAAATTCATTCAAAACCATAAAGTCCATTGATAATATCAAAAAACACAAAGCAGAGCCTGTAGCAAGATCTGGGATTGAGTTAGCCATAACAAAAGAGGAGATTTCTGGTTTCATCCAGTCATATCCGGACAAAGTGCTCTGGAACTGGTATGCAATGGACTCAGAAAATCAACCTCATGCTGATTTAGGAGAAAAGCAACCTCTTTTTCTTGGCCAAGTGGTTAAAAAGTCATGTTTGCAAATATAAATATCCTGTTTGTTTGCAATGTGTGCTCTAGCTTTCTGCGTAGAAAACAGGCATGTGAAGACGTTTGGCCTGCATATGGAAGCACTTAGCTTTTCCAGTACAAAAGAAAATTTGCTCTACTGAAATTCATTCTAAAACGTAAAGTACATTGATAATATCCAGAAAAAACAAACACAGAGGTTGTAGCAAGATTGAGTTAGCCATAACACAAGAGGAGATTTCTGCTCTCATCCAGTCATAGCCACACAAAGTGCTGTGGAACTGGTATGCAATGGACTCAGAAAATCACAGTCAAACTGGTTTTGGAGAATAGCAAAGTATTTTCTTAGGCAAGTGCATAAAATGACATCTACACCAACACAAATATCATGTTCCTTGCAGCAATTGCTGTCGTTTTCTGCCTAGAAAACACAAGTGAATGAGATTGAGTCTCCATGTGGAACTAATTAGAGTTTCCAAGCACAAAAGAAAATATGCCCTGCTAAAATTCATTCAAAACCATAAAGTCCTTTCATAATATCAAGAAACACAAAGCAGAGCCTGTAGCAAGATCTAGGATTGAGTTAGCCAAAACACAAGAGGAGATTTCTGGTTTCATCCAGTCATACCCACACAAAGTGCTGTGGAACTCTTATGCAAAGGATACAGATAACCACAGTCAAACTGGTTTTGGACAATAGCAAAGTATTTTGTTAGGCAAGTGCATAAAATGTCATCTGCACAAATACAAATATCATGTTTCTTTGCAGCAATTGCTGTCGTTTTCTGCCTAGAAAACACAAATGAATGAGTTTGAATCTCCATGTGGAACTAATTAGAGTTTCCAAGCACAAAAGAAAATATGCCCTGCTTAAATTCATTCAAAACCATAAAGTCCTTTCATAATATCTAAAAACACAAAGCAGAGTCTATAGCAAGATCTGGGATTGAGTTAGCCATAACACAAGAGGAGATTTCTGCTCTCATCCAGTCATATCCACACAAAGTGCTGTGAAACTGGTATGCAATGGACTCAGAAAATCACAGTCAAACTGGTTTTGGACAATAGCAAAGTATTTTGTTAGGCAAGTGCATAAAATGTCATCTACACAAATACAAATATCATGTTTCTTTGCTGCAATTCCTGTCGTTTTCTGCCTAGAAAACACAAATGAATGAGTTTGAGACTCCATGTGGAACTAATTAGTTTCCAAACACCAAAGAAAATATTCCCTGCTTAAATTCATTCAAAACCATAAAGTCCTTTCATAATATCAAAAAACACAAAGCAGAGTCTATAGCAAGATCTGGGATTGAGTTAGCCATAACACAAGAGGAGATTTCTGCTCTCATCCAGTCATAGCCACACAAAGTGCTGTGGAACTGGTATGCAATGGACTCAGAAAATCACAGTCAAACTGGTTTTGGAGAATAGCAAAGTATTTTCTTAGGCAAGTGCATAAAATGTCATCTACAGAAACACAAAAATCATGTTTGTTTGCAGCAATTGCTGTAGTTTTCTGCCTAGACAGAAGAATGTGTTGAGTTTGAGTCTCCATGTGGAACTAATTAGTGTTTCCCAGCACCAAAGAAAATATTCCCTGCTTAAATTCATTCAAAACCATAAAGTCCATTGATAATATCAAAAAACACAAAGCAGAGCCTGTAGCAAGATCTAGGATTGAGTTAGCCATAACACAAGAGGAGATATCTGGTTTCATCCAGTCATACCCACACAAAGTGCTGTGGAACTCTTATGCAAAGGATACAGATAACCACAGTCAAACTAGTTTTGGACAATAGCAAAGTATTTTGTTAGGCAAGTGCATAAAATGTCATCTACACAAATACAAATATCATGTTTCTTTGCAGCAATTCCTGTCGTTTTCTGCCTAGAAAACACAAATGAATGAGTTTGAGTCTCCATGTGGAACTAAGTAGTTTCCAAACACCAAAGAAAATATGCCCTGCTAAAATTCATTCAAAACCATAAAGTCCTTTCATGATATCAAGAAACACAAAGCAGAGCCTGTAGAAAGATCTGGGATTGAGTTAGCCATAACACAAGAGGAGATTTCTGCTCTCATCCAGTCATAGCCACACAAAGTGCTGTGGAACTGGTATGCAATGGACTCAGAAAATCACAGTCAAACTGGTTTTGGAGAATAGCAAAGTATTTTCTTAGGCAAGTGCATAAAATGTCATCTACACCAACACAAATATCATGATTCCTTGCAGCAATTGCTGTCGTTTTCTGCCTAGAAAACACAAATGAATGAGTTTGAGTCTCCATGTGGAACTAATTAGAGTTTCCAAGCACAAAAGAAAATATGCCCTGCGAAAATTCATTCAAAACCATAAAGTCCTTTCATAATATCAAGAAACACAAAGCAGAGCCTGTAGAAAGATCTGGGATTGAGTTAGCCATAACACAAGAGGAGATTTCTGCTCTCATCCAGTCATAGCCACACAAAGTGCTGTGGAACTGGTATGCAATGGATTCAGAAAATCACAGTCAAACTGGTTTTGGACAATAGCAAAGTATTTTGTTAGGCAAGTGCATAAAATGTCATCTACACCAACACAAATATCATGTTTCCTTGCAGCAATTGCTGTCGTTTTCTGCCTAGAAAACACAAATGAATGAGTTTGAGTCCATGTGGAACTAATTAGTTTCCAAACACCAAAGAAAATATTCCCTGCTTAAATTCATTCAAAACCATAAAGTCCTTTCATAATATCAAAAAACACAAAGCAGAGTCTATAGCAAGATCTGGGATTGAGTTAGCCATAACACAAGAGGAGATTTCTGCTCTCATCCAGTCATAGCCACACAAAGTGCTATGGAACTGGTATGCAATGGACTCAGAAAATCACAGTCAAACTGGTTTTGGAGAATAGCAAAGTATTTTCTTAGGCAAGTGCATAAAATGTCATCTATACCAAAACAAATATTATGTTCCTTGCAGCAATTGCTGTCGTTTTCTGCCTAGAAAACACAAATGAATGAGTTTGATTCTCCATGTGGAACTAATTAGAGTTTCCAAGCACAAAAGAAAATATGCCCTGCTAAAATTCATTCAAAACCATAAAGTCCTTTCATAATATCAAGAAACACAAAGCAGAGCCTATAGCAAGATCTGGGATTGAGTTAGCCATAACACAAGAGGAGATTTCTGCTCTCATCCAGTCATATCCACACAAAGTGCTGTGGAACTGGTATGCAATGGACTCAGATAATCACAATCAAACTGGTTTTGGACAATAGCAAAGTATTTTCTTAGGCAAGTGCATAAAATGTCATCTACAGAAACACAAAAATCATGTTTGTTTGCAGCAATTGCTGTAGTTTTCTGCCTAGACAGAAGAATGTGTTGAGTTTGAGTCTCCATGTGGAACTAATTAGAGTTTCCCAACACCAAAGAAAATATTCCCTGCTTAAATTCATTCAAAACCATAAAGTCCATTGATAATATCAAAAAACACAAAGCAGAGCCTGTAGCAAGATCTAGGGTTGAGTTAGCCATAACACAAGAGGAGATATCTGGTTTCATCCAGTCATACCCACACAAAGTGCTGTGGAACTCTTATGCAAAGGACACAGATAATCACAGTCAAACTGGTTTTGGACAATAGCAAAGTATTTTGTTAGGCAAGTGCATAAAATGTCATCTACACAAATACAAATATCATGTTTCTTTGCAGCAATTCCTGTCGTTTTCTGCCTAGAAAACACAAATGAATGAGTTTGAGACTCCATGTGAACTAATTAGTTTCCAAACACCAAAGAAAATATTCCCTGCTTAAATTCATTCAAAACCATAAAGTCCTTTCATAATATCAAAAAACACAAAGCAGGGTCTATAGCAAGATCTGGGATTGAGTTAGCCATAACACAAGAGGAGATTTCTGCTCTCATCCAGTCATAGCCACACAAAGTGCTGTGGAACTGGTATGCAATGGACTCAGAAAATCACAGTCAAACTGGTTTTGGAGAATAGCAAAGTATTTTCTTAGGCAAGTGCATAAAATGTCATCTACACCAACACAAATATCATGTTCCTTGCAGCAATTGCTGTCGTTTTCTGCCAAGAAAACACAAGTGAATGAGATTGAGTCTCCATGTGGAACTAATTAGAGTTTCCAAGCACAAAAGAAAATATGCCCTGCTAAAATTCATTCAAAACCATAAAGTCCTTTCATAATATCAAGAAACACAAAGCAGAGCCTGTAGCAAGATCTGGGATTGAGTTAGCCATAACACAAGAGGAGATTTCTGCTCTCATCCAGTCATAGCCACACAAAGTGCTGTGGAACTGGTATGCAATGGACTCAGATAATCACAATCAAACTGGTTTTGGAGAATAGCAAAGTATTTTCTTAGGCAAGTGCATAAAATGTCATCTACAGAAACACAAAAATCATGTTTGTTTGCAGCAATTGCTGTAGTTTTCTGCCTAGACAGAAGAATGTGTTGAGTTTGAGTCTCCATGTGGAACTAATTAGTGTTTCCCAGCACCAAAGAAAATATTCCCTGCTTAAATTCATTCAAAACCATAAAGTCCATTGATAATATCAAAAAACACAAAGCAGAGCCTGTAGCAAGATCTAGGGTTGAGTTAGCCATAACACAAGAGGAGATATCTGGTTTCATCCAGTCATACCCACACAAAGTGCTGTGGAACTCTTATGCAAAGGACACAGATAATCACAGTCAAACTGGTTTTGGACAATAGCAAAGTATTTTGTTAGGCAAGTGCATAAAATGTCATCTACACAAATACAAATATCATGTTTCTTTGCAGCAATTCCTGTCGTTTTCTGCCTAGAAAACACAAATGAATGAGTTTGAGTCTCCATGTGGAACTAAGTAGTTTCCAAACACCAAAGAAAATATTCCCTGCTTAAATTCATTCAAAACCATAAAGTCCTTTCATAATATCAAAAAACACAAAGCAGAGTCTATAGCAAGATCTGGGATTGAGTTAGCCATAACACAAGAGGAGATTTCTGCTCTCATCCAGTCATAGCCACACAAAGTGCTGTGGAACTGGTATGCAATGGACTCAGAAAATCACAGTCAAACTGGTTTTGGAGAATAGCAAAGTATTTTCTTAGGCAAGTGCATAAAATGTCATCTACACCAACACAAATATCATGTTCCTTGCAGCAATTGCTGTCGTTTTCTGCCTAGAAAACACAAGTGAATGAGATTGAGTCTCCATGTGGAAATAATTAGAGTTTCCAAGCACAAAAGAAAATATGCCCTGCTAAAATTCATTCAAAACCATAAAGTCCTTTCATAATATCAAGAAACACAAAGCAGAGCCTGTAGCAAGATCTAGGATTGAGTTAGCCATAACACAAGAGGAGATTTCTGGTTTCATCCAGTCATACCCACACAAAGTGCTGTGGAACTCTTATGCAAAGGATACAGATAACCACAGTCAAACTGGTTTTGGACCATAGCAAAGTATTTTGTTAGGCAAGTGCATAAAATGTCATCTGCACAAATACAAATATCATGTTTCTTTGCAGCAATTCCTGTCGTTTTCTGCCTAGAAAACACAAATGAATGAGTTTGAATCTCCATGTGGAACTAATTAGAGTTTCCAAGCACAAAAGAAAATATGCCCTGCTAAAATTCATTCAAAACCATAAATTCCTTTCATAATATCAAGAAACACAAAGCAGAGCCTGTAGAAAGATCTGGGATTGAGTTAGCCATAACACAAGAGGAGATTTCTGCTCTCATCCAGTCATAGCCACACAAAGTGCTGTGGAACTGGTATGCAATGGACTCAGAAAATCACAGTCAAACTGGTTTTGGACAATAGCAAAGTATTTTCTTAGGCAAGTGCATAAAATGTCATCTACACCAACACAAATATCATGTTTCCTTGCAGCAATTGCTGTCGTTTTCTGCCTAGAAAACACAAATGAATGAGTTTGATTCTCCATGTGGAACTAATTAGAGTTTCCAAGCACAAAAGAAAATATGCCCTGCTAAAATTCATTCAAAACCATAAAGTCCTTTCATAATATCAAGAAACACAAAGCAGAGCCTGTAGAAAGATCTGGGATTGAGTTAGCCATAACACAAGAGGAGATTTCTGCTCTCATCCAGTCATAGCCACACAAAGTGCTGTGGAACTGGTATGCAATGGACTCAGAAAATCACAGTCAAACTGGTTTTGGAGAATAGCAAAGTATTTTCTTAGGCAAGTGCATAAAATGTCATCTACACCAACACAAATATCATGATTCCTTGCAGCAATTGCTGTCGTTTTCTGCCTAGACAGAAGAATGTGTTGAGTTTGAGTCTCCATGTGGAACTAATTAGTGTTTCCCAGGACCAAAGAAAATATTCCCTGCTTAAATTCATTCAAAACCATAAAGTCCATTGATAATATCAAAAAACACAAAGCAGAGCCTGTAGCAAGATCTAGGATTGAGTTAGCCATAACATAAGAGGAGATTTCTGGTTTCATCCAGTCATACCCACACAAAGTGCTGTGGAACTCTTATGCCAAGGATACAGATAACCACAGTCAAACTGGTTTTGGACAATAGCAAAGTATTTTGTTAGGCAAGTGCATAAAATGTCATCTACACAAATACAAATATGTTTCTTTGCAGCAATTCCTGTCGTTTTCTCCCTAGAAAATACAAATGAATGAGTTTGAGTCTCGATGTGGAACTAATTAGTTTCCAAACACCAAAGAAAATATGCCCTGCTAAAATTCATTCAAAACCATAAAGTCGTTTCATGATATCAAGAAACACAAAGCAGAGCCTGTAGCAAGATCTGGGATTGAGTTAGCCATAACACAAGAGGAGATTTCTGCTCTCATCCAGTCATAGCCACACAAAGTGCTGTGGAACTGGTATGCAATGGACTCAGAAAATCACAGTCAAACTGGTTTTGGAGAATAGCAAAGTATTTTCTTAGGCAAGTGCATAAAATGTCATCTACACCAACACAAATATCATGATTCCTTGCAGCAATTGCTGTCGTTTTCTGCCTAGAAAACACAAATGAATGAGTTTGAGTGTCCATGTGGAACTAATTAGAGTTTCCAAGCACAAAAGAAAATATGCCCTGCGAAAATTCATTCAAAACCATAAAGTCCTTTCATAATATCAAGAAACACAAAGCAGAGCCTGTAGCAAGATCTAGGATTGAGTTAGCCATAACACAAGAGGAGATTTCTGCTCTCATCCAGTCATAGCCACACAAAGTGCTGTGGAACTGGTATGCAATGGACTCAGAAAATCACAGTCAAACTGGTTTTGGAGAATAGCAAAGTATTTTCTTAGGCAAGTGCATAAAATGTCATCTACACCAACACAAATATCATGTTTCCTTGCAGCAATTGCTGTCGTTTTCTGCCTAGAAAACACAAATGAATGAGTTTGATTCTCCATGTGGAACTAATTAGAGTTTCCAAGCACAAAAGAAAATATGCCCTGCTAAAATTCATTCAAAACCATAAAGTCCTTTCATAATATCAAGAAACACAAAGCAGAGCCTGTAGAAAGATCTGGGATTGAGTTAGCCATAACACAAGAGGAGATTTCTGCTCTCATCCAGTCATAGCCACACAAAGTGCTGTGGAACTGGTATGCAATGGACTCAGATAATCACCCTCAAACTGGTTTTGGAGAATAGCAAAGTATTTTCTTAGGCAAGTGCATAAAATGTCATCTACAGAAACACAAAAATCATGTTTGTTTGCAGCAATTGCTGTAGTTTTCTGCCTAGACAGAAGAATGTGTTGAGTTTGAGTCTCCATGTGGAACTAATTAGTGTTTCCCAGCACCAAAGAAAATATTCCCTGCTTAAATTCATTCAAAACCATAAAGTCCTTTCATAATATCAAGAAACACAAAGCAGAGCCTGTAGCAAGATCTAGGATTGAGTTAGCCATAACATAAGAGGAGATTTCTGGTTTCATCCAGTCATACCCACACAAAGTGCTGTGGAACTCTTATGCCAAGGATACAGATAACCACAGTCAAACTGGTTTTGGACAATAGCAAAGTATTTTGTTAGGCAAGTGCATAAAATGTCATCTACACAAATACAAATATGTTTCTTTGCAGCAATTCCTGTCGTTTTCTCCCTAGAAAATACAAATGAATGAGTTTGAGTCTCGATGTGGAACAAATTAGTTTCCAAACACCAAAGAAAATATGCCCTGCTAAAATTCATTCAAAACCATAAAGTCGTTTCATGATATCAAGAAACACAAAGCAGAGCCTGTAGCAAGATCTGGGATTGAGTTAGCCATAACACAAGAGGAGATTTCTGCTCTCATCCAGTCATAGCCACACAAAGTGCTGTGGAACTTGTATGCAATGGACTCAGAAAATCACAGTCAAACTGGTTTTGGACAATAGCAAAGTATTTTCTTAGGCAAGTGCATAAAATGTCATCTACACCAACACAAATATCATGATTCCTTGCAGCAATTGCTGTCGTTTTCTGCCTAGAAAACACAAATGAATGAGTTTGAGTGTCCATGTGGAACTAATTAGAGTTTCCAAGCACAAAAGAAAATATGCCCTGCGAAAATTCATTCAAAACCATAAAGTCCTTTCATAATATCAAGAAACACAAAGCAGAGCCTGTAGCAAGATCTAGGATTGAGTTAGCCATAACACAAGAGGAGATTTCTGCTCTCATCCAGTCATAGCCACACAAAGTGCTGTGGAACTGGTATGCAATGGACTCAGAAAATCACAGTCAAACTGGTTTTGGACAATAGCAAAGTATTTTCTTAGGCAAGTGCATAAAATGTCATCTACACCAACACAAATATCATGATTCCTTGCAGCAATTGCTGTCGTTTTCTGCCTAGAAAACACAAATGAATGAGTTTGATTCTCCATGTGGAACTAATTAGAGTTTCCAAGCACAAAAGAAAATATGCCCTGCTAAAATTCATTCAAAACCATAAAGTCCTTTCATAATATCAAGAAACACAAAGCAGAGCCTGTAGAAAGATCTGGGATTGAGTTAGCCATAACACAAGAGGAGATTTCTGCTCTCATCCAGTCATAGCCACACAAAGTGCTGTGGAACTGGTATGCAATGGACTCAGATAATCACGGTCAAACTGGTTTTGGAGAATAGCAAAGTATTTTCTTAGGCAAGTGCATAAAATGTCATCTACAGAAACACAAAAATCATGTTTGTTTGCAGCAATTGCTGTAGTTTTCTGCCTAGACAGAAGAATGTGTTGAGTTTGAGTCTCCATGTGGAACTAATTAGTGTTTCCCAGCACCAAAGAAAATATTCCCTGCTTAAATTCATTCAAAACCATAAAGTCCATTGATAATATCAAAAAACACAAAGCAGAGCCTGTAGCAAGATCTAGGATTGAGTTAGCCATAACACAAGAGGAGATATCTGGTTTCATCCAGTCATACCCACACAAAGTGCTGTGGAACTCTTATGCAAAGGATACAGATAACCACAGTCAAACTAGTTTTGGACAATAGCAAAGTATTTTGTTAGGCAAGTGCATAAAATGTCATCTACACAAATACAAATATCATGTTTCTTTGCTGCAATTCCTGTCGTTTTCTGCCTAGAAAACACAAATGAATGAGTTTGAGTCTCCATGTGGAACTAAGTAGTTTCCAAACACCAAAGAAAATATTCCCTGCGAAAATTCATTCAAAACCATAAAGTCCTTTCATGATATCAAGAAACACAAAGCAGAGCCTGTAGAAAGATCTGGGATTGAGTTAGCCATAACACAAGAGGAGATTTCTGCTCTCATCCAGTCATAGCCACACAAAGTGCTGTGGAACTGGTATGCAATGGACTCAGAAAATCACAGTCAAACTGGTTTTGGAGAATAGCAAAGTATTTTCTTAGGCAAGTGCATAAAATGTCATCTACACCAACACAAATATCATGATTCCTTGCAGCAATTGCTGTCGTTTTCTGCCTAGAAAACACAAATGAATGAGTTTGAGTCTCCATGTGGAACTAATTAGAGTTTCCAAGCACAAAAGAAAATATGCCCTGCGAAAATTCATTCAAAACCATAAAGTCCTTTCATAATATCAAGAAACACAAAGCAGAGCCTGTAGAAAGATCTGGGATTGAGTTAGCCATAACACAAGAGGAGATTTCTGCTCTCATCCAGTCATAGCCACACAAAGTGCTGTGGAACTGGTATGCAATGGATTCAGAAAATCACAGTCAAACTGGTTTTGGACAATAGCAAAGTATTTTGTTAGGCAAGTGCATAAAATGTCATCTACACCAACACAAATATCATGTTTCCTTGCAGCAATTGCTGTCGTTTTCTGCCTAGAAAACACAAATGAATGAGTTTGAGTCAATGTGGAACTAATTAGTTTCCAAACACCAAAGAAAATATTCCCTGCTTAAATTCATTCAAAACCATAAAGTCCTTTCATAATATCAAAAAACACAAAGCAGAGTCTATAGCAAGATCTGGGATTGAGTTAGCCATAACACAAGAGGAGATTTCTGCTCTCATCCAGTCATAGCCACACAAAGTGCTATGGAACTGGTATGCAATGGACTCAGAAAATCACAGTCAAACTGGTTTTGGAGAATAGCAAAGTATTTTCTTAGGCAAGTGCATAAAATGTCATCTACACAAACACAAAAATCATGTTTGTTTGCAGCAACTGCTGTAGTTTTCAGCCTAGACAGCACGATTGTGTTGAGTTTGAATCTCCATGTGGAACTAATTAGTGTTTCCCAGCACCAAAGAAAATATTCCCTGCTTAAATTCATTCAAAACCATAAAGTCCATTGATAATATCAAAAAAAACAAGGCAGAGCCTGTAGCAAGATCTGGGATTGAGTTAGCCATAACACAAGAGGAGATTTCTGCTCTCATCCAGTCATAGCCACACAAAGTGCTGTGAAACTGGTATGCAATGGACTCAGAAAATCACAGTCAAACTAGTTTTGGAGAATAGCAAAGTATTTTCTTAGGCAAGTGCATAAAATGTCATCTACACAAATACAAATATCATGTTTCTTTGCAGCAATTCCTGTCGTTTTCTGCCTAGAAAACACAAATGAATGAGTTTGAGACTCCATGTGGAACTAATTAGTTTCCAAACACCAAAGAAAATATTCCCTGCTTAAATTCATTCAAAACCATAAAGTCCTTTCATAATATCAAAAAACACAAAGCAGGGTCCATAGCAAGATCTGGGATTGAGTTAGCCATAACACAAGAGGAGATTTCTGCTCTCATCCAGTCATATCCACACAAAGTGCTGTGGAACTGGTATGCAATGGACTCAGAAAATCACAGTCGAACTGGTTTTGGAGAATAGCAAAGTATTTTCTTAGGCAAGTGCATAAAATGTCATCTACACCAACACAAATATCATGATTCCTTGCAGCAATTGCTGTCGTTTTCTGCCTAGAAAACACAAATGAATGAGTTTGAGTGTCCATGTGGAACTAATTAGAGTTTCCAAGCACAAAAGAAAATATGCCCTGCGAAAATTCATTCAAAACCATAAAGTCCTTTCATAATATCAAGAAACACAAAGCAGAGCCTTTAGCAAGATCTAGGATTGAGTTAGCCATAACACAAGAGGAGATTTCTGCTCTCATCCAGTCATATCCACACAAAGTGCTGTGGAACTGGTATGCAATGGACTCAGAAAATCACAGTCAAACTGGTTTTGGAGAATAGCAAAGTATTTTCTTAGGCAAGTGCATAAAATGTCATCTACACCAACACAAATATCATGTTTCCTTGCAGCAATTGCTGTCGTTTTCTGCCTAGAAAACACAAATGAATGAGTTTGATTCTCCATGTGGAACTAATTAGAGTTTCCAAGCACAAAAGAAAATATGCCCTGCTAAAATTCATTCAAAACCATAAAGTCCTTTCATAATATCAAGAAACACAAAGCAGAGCCTGTAGAAAGATCTGGGATTGAGTTAGCCATAACACAAGAGGAGATTTCTGCTCTCATCCAGTCATAGCCACACAAAGTGCTGTGGAACTGGTATGCAATGGACTCAGATAATCACGGTCAAACTGGTTTTGGAGAATAGCAAAGTATTTTCTTAGGCAAGTGCATAAAATGTCATCTACAGAAACACAAAAATCATGTTTGTTTGCAGCAATTGCTGTAGTTTTCTGCCTAGACAGAAGAATGTGTTGAGTTTGAGTCTCCATGTGGAACTAATTAGTGTTTCCCAGCACCAAAGAAAATATTCCCTGCTTAAATTCATTCAAAACCATAAAGTCCATTGATAATATCAAAAAACACAAAGCAGAGCCTGTAGCAAGATCTAGGATTGAGTTAGCCATAACACAAGAGGAGATTTCTGGTTTCATCCAGTCATACCCACACAAAGTGCTGTGGAACTCTTATGCAAAGGATACAGATAACCACAGTCAAACTAGTTTTGGACAATAGCAAAGTATTTTGTTAGGCAAGTGCATAAAATGTCATCTACACAAATACAAATATCATGTTTCTTTGCTGCAATTCCTGTCATTTTCTGCCTAGAAAACACAAATGAATGAGTTTGAGTCTCCATGTGGAACTAAGTAGTTTCCAAACACCAAAGAAAATATTCCCTGCTAAAATTCATTCAAAACCATAAAGTCGTTTCATGATATCAAGAAACACAAAGCAGAGCCTGTAGAAAGATCTGGGATTGAGTTAGCGATAACACAAGAGGAGATTTCTGCTCTCATCCAGTCATAGCCACACAAAGTGCTGTGGAACTGGTATGCAATGGACTCAGAAAATCACAGTCAAACTGGTTTTGGAGAATAGCAAAGTATTTTCTTAGGCAAGTGCATAAAATGTCATCTACACCAACACAAATATCATGTTTCCTTGCAGCAATTGCTGTCGTTTTCTGCCTAGAAAACACAAATGAATGAGTTTGAGTCTCCATGTGGAACTAATTAGAGTTTCCAAGCACAAAAGAAAATATGCCCTGCGAAAATTCATTCAAAACCATAAAGTCCTTTCATAATATCAAGAAACACAAAGCAGAGCCTGTAGAAAGATCTGGGATTGAGTTAGCCATAACACAAGAGGAGATTTCTGCTCTCATCCAGTCATAGCCACACAAAGTGCTGTGGAACTGGTATGCAATGGATTCAGAAAATCACAGTCAAACTGGTTTTGGACAATAGCAAAGTATTTTGTTAGGCAAGTGCATAAAATGTCATCTACACCAACACAAATATCATGTTTCCTTGCAGCAATTGCTGTCGTTTTCTGCCTAGAAAACACAAATGAATGAGTTTGAGTCAATGTGGAACTAATTAGTTTCCAAACACCAAAGAAAATATTCCCTGCTTAAATTCATTCAAAACCATAAAGTCCTTTCATAATATCAAAAAACACAAAGCAGAGTCTATAGCAAGATCTGGGATTGAGTTAGCCATAACACAAGAGGAGATTTCTGCTCTCATCCAGTCATAGCCACACAAAGTGCTATGGAACTGGTATGCAATGGACTCAGAAAATCACAGTCAAACTGGTTTTGGAGAATAGCAAAGTATTTTCTTAGGCAAGTGCATAAAATGTCATCTACACAAACACAAAAATCATGTTTGTTTGCAGCAACTGCTGTAGTTTTCAGCCTAGACAGCACGATTGTGTTGAGTTTGAATCTCCATGTGGAACTAATTAGTGTTTCCCAGCACCAAAGAAAATATTCCCTGCTTAAATTCATTCAAAACCATAAAGTCCATTGATAATATCAAAAAAAACAAGGCAGAGCCTGTAGCAAGATCTGGGATTGAGTTAGCCATAACACAAGAGGAGATTTCTGCTCTCATCCAGTCATAGCCACACAAAGTGCTGTGAAACTGGTATGCAATGGACTCAGAAAATCACAGTCAAACTAGTTTTGGAGAATAGCAAAGTATTTTCTTAGGCAAGTGCATAAAATGTCATCTACACAAATACAAATATCATGTTTCTTTGCAGCAATTCCTGTCGTTTTCTGCCTAGAAAACACAAATGAATGAGTTTGAGACTCCATGTGGAACTAATTAGTTTCCAAACACCAAAGAAAATATTCCCTGCTTAAATTCATTCAAAACCATAAAGTCCTTTCATAATATCAAAAAACACAAAGCAGGGTCCATAGCAAGATCTGGGATTGAGTTAGCCATAACACAAGAGGAGATTTCTGCTCTCATCCAGTCATAGCCACACAAAGTGCTGTGGAACTGGTATGCAATGGACTCAGAAAATCACAGTCAAACTGGTTTTGGAGAATAGCAAAGTATTTTCTTAGGCAAGTGCATAAAATGTCATCTACACCAACACAAATATCATGATTCCTTGCAGCAATTGCTGTCGTTTTCTGCCTAGAAAACACAAATGAATGAGTTTGAGTGTCCATGTGGAACTAATTAGAGTTTCCAAGCACAAAAGAAAATATGCCCTGCGAAAATTCATTCAAAACCATAAAGTCCTTTCATAATATCAAGAAACACAAAGCAGAGCCTGTAGCAAGATCTGGGATTGAGTTAGCCATAACACAAGAGGAGATTTCTGCTCTCATCCAGTCATAGCCACACAAAGTGCTGTGGAACTGGTATGCAATGGACTCAGAAAATCACAGTCAAACTGGTTTTGGAGAATAGCAAAGTATTTTCTTAGGCAAGTGCATAAAATGTCATCTACACCAACACAAATATCATGTTCCTTGCAGCAATTGCTGTCGTTTTCTGCCTAGAAAACACAAATGAATGAGTTTGATTCTCCATGTGGAACTAATTAGAGTTTCCAAGCACAAAAGAAAATATGCCCTGCTAAAATTCATTCAAAACCATAAAGTCCTTTCATAATATCAAGAAACACAAAGCAGAGCCTGTAGCAAGATCTGGGATTGAGTTAGCCATAACACAAGAGGAGATTTCTGCTCTCATCCAGTCATAGCCACACAAAGTGCTGTGGAACTGGTATGCAATGGACTCAGATAATCACAATCAAACTGGTTTTGGAGAATAGCAAAGTATTTTCTTAGGCAAGTGCATAAAATGTCATCTACAGAAACACAAAAATCATGTTTGTTTGCAGCAATTGCTGTAGTTTTCTGCCTAGACAGAAGAATGTGTTGAGTTTGAGTCTCCATGTGGAACTAATTAGTGTTTCCCAACACCAAAGAAAATATTCCCTGCTTAAATTCATTCAAAACCATAAAGTCCATTGATAATATCAAAAAACACAAAGCAGAGCCTGTAGCAAGATCTAGGGTTGAGTTAGCCATAACACAAGAGGAGATATCTGGTTTCATCCAGTCATACCCACACAAAGTGCTGTGGAACTCTTATGCAAAGGACACAGATAATCACAGTCAAACTGGTTTTGGACAATAGCAAAGTATTTTGTTAGGCAAGTGCATAAAATGTCATCTACACAAATACAAATATCATGTTTCTTTGCAGCAATTCCTGTCGTTTTCTGCCTAGAAAACACAAATGAATGAGTTTGAGACTCCATGTGAACTAATTAGTTTCCAAACACCAAAGAAAATATTCCCTGCTTAAATTCATTCAAAACCATAAAGTCCTTTCATAATATCAAAAAACACAAAGCAGGGTCTATAGCAAGATCTGGGATTGAGTTAGCCATAACACAAGAGGAGATTTCTGCTCTCATCCAGTCATAGCCACACAAAGTGCTGTGGAACTGGTATGCAATGGACTCAGAAAATCACAGTCAAACTGGTTTTGGAGAATAGCAAAGTATTTTCTTAGGCAAGTGCATAAAATGTCATCTACACCAACACAAATATCATGTTCCTTGCAGCAATTGCTGTCGTTTTCTGCCAAGAAAACACAAGTGAATGAGATTGAGTCTCCATGTGGAACTAATTAGAGTTTCCAAGCACAAAAGAAAATATGCCCTGCGAAAATTCATTCAAAACCATAAAGTCCTTTCATAATATCAAGAAACACAAAGCAGAGCCTGTAGCAAGATCTGGGATTGAGTTAGCCATAACACAAGAGGAGATTTCTGCTCTCATCCAGTCATAGCCACACAAAGTGCTGTGGAACTGGTATGCAATGGACTCAGATAATCACAATCAAACTGGTTTTGGAGAATAGCAAAGTATTTTCTTAGGCAAGTGCATAAAATGTCATCTACAGAAACACAAAAATCATGTTTGTTTGCAGCAATTGCTGTAGTTTTCTGCCTAGACAGAAGAATGTGTTGAGTTTGAGTCTCCATGTTGAACTAATTAGAGTTTCCCAACACCAAAGAAAATATTCCCTGCTTAAATTCATTCAAAACCATAAAGTCCATTGATAATATCAAAAAACACAAAGCAGAGCCTGTAGCAAGATCTAGGGTTGAGTTAGCCATAACACAAGAGGAGATATCTGGTTTCATCCAGTCATACCCACACAAAGTGCTGTGGAACTCTTATGCAAAGGACACAGATAATCACAGTCAAACTGGTTTTGGACAATAGCAAAGTATTTTGTTAGGCAAGTGCATAAAATGTCATCTACACCAACACAAATATCATGTTCCTTGCAGCAATTGCTGTCGTTTTCTGCCTAGAAAACACAAATGAATGAGTTTGAGTCTCCATGTGGAACTAAGTAGTTTCCAAACACCAAAGAAAATATTCCCTGCTTAAATTCATTCAAAACCATAAAGTCCTTTCATGATATCAAGAAACACAAAGCAGAGCCTGTAGCAAGATCTGGGATTGAGTTAGCCATAACACAAGAGGAGATTTCTGCTCTCATCCAGTCATAGCCACACAAAGTGCTGTGGAACTGGTATGCAATGGACTCAGAAAATCACAGTCAAACTGATTTTGGAGAATAGCAAAGTATTTTCTTAGGCAAGTGCATAAAATGTCATCTACACCAACACAAATATCATGTTCCTTGCAGCAATTGCTGTCGTTTTCTGCCTAGAAAACACAAGTGAATGAGATTGAGTCTCCATGTGGAAATAATTAGAGTTTCCAAGCACAAAAGAAAATATGCCCTGCGAAAATTCATTCAAAACCATAAAGTCCTTTCATAATATCAAGAAACACAAAGCAGAGCCTGTAGCAAGATCTAGGATTGAGTTAGCCATAACACAAGAGGAGATTTCTGGTTTCATCCAGTCATACCCACACAAAGTGCTGTGGAACTCTTATGCAAAGGATACAGATAATCACAGTCAAACTGGTTTTGGACAATAGCAAAGTATTTTGTTAGGCAAGTGCATAAAATGTCATCTGCACAAATACAAATATCATGTTTCTTTGCAGCAATTCCTGTCGTTTTCTGCCTAGAAAACACAAATGAATGAGTTTGAATCTCCATGTGGAACTAATTAGAGTTTCCAAGCACAAAAGAAAATATGCCCTGCTAAAATTCATTCAAAACCATAAATTCCTTTCATAATATCAAGAAACACAAAGCAGAGCCTGTAGAAAGATCTGGGATTGAGTTAGCCATAACACAAGAGGAGATTTCTGCTCTCATCCAGTCATAGCCACACAAAGTGCTGTGGAACTGGTATGCAATGGACTCAGAAAATCACAGTCAAACTGGTTTTGGAGAATAGCAAAGTATTTTCTTAGGCAAGTGCATAAAATGTCATCTACACAAACACAAAAATCATGTTTGTTTGCAGCAACTGCTGTAGTTTTCAGCCTAGACAGCACGATTGTGTTGAGTTTGAATCTCCATGTGGAACTAATTAGTGTTTCCCAGCACCAAAGAAAATATTCCCTGCTTAAATTCATTCAAAACCATAAAGTCCATTGATAATATCAAAAAAAAACAAGGCAGAGCCTGTAGCAAGATCTGGGATTGAGTTAGCCATAACACAAGAGGAGATTTCTGCTCTCATCCAGTCATAGCCACACAAAGTGCTGTGAAACTGGTATGCAATGGACTCAGAAAATCACAGTCAAACTAGTTTTGGACAATAGCAAAGTATTTTGTTAGGCAAGTGCATAAAATGTCATCTACACAAATACAAATATCATGTTTCTTTGCAGCAATTCCTGTCGTTTTCTGCCTAGAAAACACAAATGAATGAGTTTGAGACTCCATGTGGAACTAATTAGTTTCCAAACACCAAAGAAAATATTCCCTGCTTAAATTCATTCAAAACCATAAAGTCCTTTCATAATATCAAAAAACACAAAGCAGGGTCTATAGCAAGATCTGGGATTGAGTTAGCCATAACACAAGAGGAGATTTCTGCTCTCATCCAGTCATATCCACACAAAGTGCTGTGGAACTGGTATGCAATGGACTCAGAAAATCACAGTCAAACTGGTTTTGGAGAATAGCAAAGTATTTTCTTAGGCAAGTGCATAAAATGTCATCTACACCAACACAAATATCATGATTCCTTGCAGCAATTGCTGTCGTTTTCTGCCTAGAAAACACAAATGAATGAGTTTGAGTCTCCATGTGGAACTAATTAGAGTTTCCAAGCACAAAAGAAAATATGCCCTGCGAAAATTCATTCAAAACCATAAAGTCCTTTCATAATATCAAGAAACACAAAGCAGAGCCTGTAGCAAGATCTGGGATTGAGTTAGCCATAACACAAGAGGAGATTTCTGCTCTCATCCAGTCATATCCACACAAAGTGCTGTGGAACTGGTATGCAATGGACTCAGATAATCACAATCAAACTGGTTTTGGACAATAGCAAAGTATTTTCTTAGGCAAGTGCATAAAATGTCATCTACAGAAACACAAAAATCATGTTTGTTTGCAGCAATTGCTGTAGTTTTCTGCCTAGACAGAAGAATGTGTTGAGTTTGAGTCTCCATGTGGAACTAATTAGAGTTTCCCAACACCAAAGAAAATATTCCCTGCTTAAATTCATTCAAAACCATAAAGTCCATTGATAATATCAAAAAACACAAAGCAGAGCCTGTAGCAAGATCTAGGGTTGAGTTAGCCATAACACAAGAGGAGATATCTGGTTTCATCCAGTCATACCCACACAAAGTGCTGTGGAACTCTTATGCAAAGGACACAGATAATCACAGTCAAACTGGTTTTGGACAATAGCAAAGTATTTTGTTAGGCAAGTGCATAAAATGTCATCTACACAAATACAAATATCAAGTTTCTTTGCAGCAATTCCTGTCGTTTTCTGCCTAGAAAACACAAATGAATGAGTTTGAGTCTCCATGTGGAACTAAGTAGTTTCCAAACACCAAAGAAAATATTCCCTGCTTAAATTCATTCAAAACCATAAAGTCCTTTCATGATATCAAGAAACACAAAGCAGAGCCTGTAGCAAGATCTGGGATTGAGTTAGCCATAACACAAGAGGAGATTTCTGCTCTCATCCAGTCATAGCCACACAAAGTGCTGTGGAACTGGTATGCAATGGACTCAGAAAATCACAGTCAAACTGATTTTGGAGAATAGCAAAGTATTTTCTTAGGCAAGTGCATAAAATGTCATCTACACCAACACAAATATCATGTTTCCTTGCAGCAATTCCTGTCGTTTTCTGCCTAGAAAACACAAATGAATGAGTTTGAGTCTCCATGTGGAACTAATTAGTGTTTCCCAGCACCAAAGAAAATATTCCCTGCTTAAATTCATTCAAAACCATAAAGTCCTTTCATAATATCAAAAAACACAAAGCAGGGTCTATAGCAAGATCTGGGATTGAGTTAGCCATAACACAAGAGGAGATTTCTGCTCTCATCCAGTCATAGCCACACAAAGTGCTGTGGAACTGGTATGCAATGGACTCAGAAAATCACAGTCAAACTGGTTTTGGACAATAGCAAAGTATTTTCTTAGGCAAGTGCATAAAATGTCATCTACACCAACACAAATATCATGATTCCTTGCAGCAATTGCTGTCGTTTTCTGCCTAGAAAACACAAATGAATGAGTTTGATTCTCCATGTGGAACTAATTAGAGTTTCCAAGCACAAAAGAAAATATGCCCTGCGAAAATTCATTCAAAACCATAAAGTCCTTTCATAATATCAAGAAACACAAAGCAGAGCCTGTAGCAAGATCTGGGATTGAGTTAGCCATAACACAAGAGGAGATTTCTGCTCTCATCCAGTCATAGCCACACAAAGTGCTGTGGAACTGGTATGCAATGGACTCAGATAATCACAATCAAACTGGTTTTGGAGAACAGCAAAGTATTTTCTTAGGCAAGTGCATAAAATGTCATCTACAGAAACACAAAAATCATGTTTGTTTGCAGCAATTGCTGTAGTTTTCTGCCTAGACAGAAGAATGTGTTGAGTTTGAGTCTCCATGTGGAACTAATTAGTGTTTCCCAGCACCAAAGAAAATATTCCCTGCTTAAATTCATTCAAAACCATAAAGTCCATTGATAATATCAAAAAACACAAAGCAGAGCCTGTAGCAAGATCTAGGGTTGAGTTAGCCATAACACAAGAGGAGATATCTGGTTTCATCCAGTCATACCCACACAAAGTGCTGTGGAACTCTTATGCAAAGGACACAGATAATCACAGTCAAACTGGTTTTGGACAATAGCAAAGTATTTTGTTAGGCAAGTGCATAAAATGTCATCTGCACAAATACAAATATCATGTTTCTTTGCAGCAATTCCTGTCGTTTTCTGCCTAGAAAACACAAATGAATGAGTTTGAATCTCCATGTGGAACTAATTAGTTTCCATACACCAAAGAAAATATTCCCTGCTTAAATTCATTCAAAACCATAAAGTCCTTTCATAATATCTAAAAACACAAAGCAGAGTCTATAGCAAGATCTGGGATTGAGTTAGCCATAACACAAGAGGAGATTTCTGCTCTCATCCAGTCATAGCCACACAAAGTGCTGTGAAACTGGTATGCAATGGACTCAGAAAATCACAGTCAAACTGGTTTTGGACAATAGCAAAGTATTTTGTTAGGCAAGTGCATAAAATGTCATCTACACAAATACAAATATCATGTTTCTTTGCAGCAATTCCTGTCGTTTTCTGCCTAGAAAACACAAATGAATGAGTTTGAGTCTCCATGTGGAACTAATTAGTGTTTCCCAGCACCAAAGAAAATATTCCCTGCTTAAATTCATTCAAAACCATAAAGTCCTTTCATAATATCAAAAAACACAAAGCAGGGTCTATAGCAAGATCTGGGATTGAGTTAGCCATAACACAAGAGGAGATTTCTGCTCTCATCCAGTCATAGCCACACAAAGTGCTGTGGAACTGGTATGCAATGGACTCAGAAAATCACAGTCAAACTGGTTTTGGACAATAGCAAAGTATTTTCTTAGGCAAGTGCATAAAATGTCATCTACACCAACACAAATATCATGATTCCTTGCAGCAATTGCTGTCGTTTTCTGCCTAGAAAACACAAATGAATGAGTTTGATTCTCCATGTGGAACTAATTAGAGTTTCCAAGCACAAAAGAAAATATGCCCTGCGAAAATTCATTCAAAACCATAAAGTCCTTTCATAATATCAAGAAACACAAAGCAGAGCCTGTAGCAAGATCTGGGATTGAGTTAGCCATAACACAAGAGGAGATTTCTGCTCTCATCCAGTCATATCCACACAAAGTGCTGTGGAACTGGTATGCAATGGACTCAGATAATCACAATCAAACTGGTTTTGGAGAATAGCAAAGTATTTTCTTAGGCAAGTGCATAAAATGTCATCTACAGAAACACAAAAATCATGTTTGTTTGCAGCAATTGCTGTAGTTTTCTGCCTAGACAGAAGAATGTGTTGAGTTTGAGTCTCCATGTGGAACTAATTAGTGTTTCCCAGCACCAAAGAAAATATTCCCTGCTTAAATTCATTCAAAACCATAAATTCCATTGATAATATCAAAAAACACAAAGCAGAGCCTGTAGCAAGATCTAAGGTTGAGTTAGCCATAACACAAGAGGAGATATCTGGTTTCATCCAGTCATACCCACACAAAGTGCTGTGGAACTCTTATGCAAAGGACACAGATAATCACAGTCAAACTGGTTTTGGACAATAGCAAAGTATTTTGTTAGGCAAGTGCATAAAATGTCATCTGCACAAATACAAATATCATGTTTCTTTGCAGCAATTCCTGTCGTTTTCTGCCTAGAAAACACAAATGAATGAGTTTGAATCTCCATGTGGAACTAATTAGTTTCCATACACCAAAGAAAATATTCCCTGCTTAAATTCATTCAAAACCATAAAGTCCTTTCATAATATCTAAAAACACAAAGCAGAGTCTATAGCAAGATCTGGGATTGAGTTAGCCATAACACAAGAGGAGATTTCTGCTCTCATCCAGTCATAGCCACACAAAGTGCTGTGAAACTGGTATGCAATGGACTCAGAAAATCACAGTCAAACTGGTTTTGGACAATAGCAAAGTATTTTGTTAGGCAAGTGCATAAAATGTCATCTACACAAATACAAATATCATGTTTCTTTGCAGCAATTCCTGTCGTTTTCTGCCTAGAAAACACAAATGAATGAGTTTGAGTCTCCATGTGGAACTAATTAGTGTTTCCCAGCACCAAAGAAAATATTCCCTGCTTAAATTCATTCAAAACCATAAAGTCCTTTCATAATATCAAAAAACACAAAGCAGGGTCTATAGCAAGATCTGGGATTGAGTTAGCCATAACACAAGAGGAGATTTCTGCTCTCATCCAGTCATAGCCACACAAAGTGCTGTGGAACTGGTATGCAATGGACTCAGAAAATCACAGTCAAACTGGTTTTGGACAATAGCAAAGTATTTTCTTAGGCAAGTGCATAAAATGTCATCTACACCAACACAAATATCATGATTCCTTGCAGCAATTGCTGTCGTTTTCTGCCTAGAAAACACAAATGAATGAGTTTGATTCTCCATGTGGAACTAATTAGAGTTTCCAAGCACAAAAGAAAATATGCCCTGCGAAAATTCATTCAAAACCATAAAGTCCTTTCATAATATCAAGAAACACAAAGCAGAGCCTGTAGCAAGATCTGGGATTGAGTTAGCCATAACACAAGAGGAGATTTCTGCTCTCATCCAGTCATATCCACACAAAGTGCTGTGGAACTGGTATGCAATGGACTCAGATAATCACAATCAAACTGGTTTTGGAGAATAGCAAAGTATTTTCTTAGGCAAGTGCATAAAATGTCATCTACAGAAACACAAAAATCATGTTTGTTTGCAGCAATTGCTGTAGTTTTCTGCCTAGACAGAAGAATGTGTTGAGTTTGAGTCTCCATGTGGAACTAATTAGTGTTTCCCAGCACCAAAGAAAATATTCCCTGCTTAAATTCATTCAAAACCATAAATTCCATTGATAATATCAAAAAACACAAAGCAGAGCCTGTAGCAAGATCTAAGGTTGAGTTAGCCATAACACAAGAGGAGATATCTGGTTTCATCCAGTCATACCCACACAAAGTGCTGTGGAACTCTTATGCAAAGGACACAGATAATCACAGTCAAACTGGTTTTGGACAATAGCAAAGTATTTTGTTAGGCAAGTGCATAAAATGTCATCTGCACAAATACAAATATCATGTTTCTTTGCAGCAATTCCTGTCGTTTTCTGCCTAGAAAACACAAATGAATGAGTTTGAATCTCCATGTGGAACTAATTAGTTTCCATACACCAAAGAAAATATTCCCTGCTTAAATTCATTCAAAACCATAAAGTCCTTTCATAATATCTAAAAACACAAAGCAGAGTCTATAGCAAGATCTGGGATTGAGTTAGCCATAACACAAGAGGAGATTTCTGCTCTCATCCAGTCATAGCCACACAAAGTGCTGTGAAACTGGTATGCAATGGACTCAGAAAATCACAGTCAAACTGGTTTTGGACAATAGCAAAGTATTTTGTTAGGCAAGTGCATAAAATGTCATCTACACAAATACAAATATCATGTTTCTTTGCAGCAATTCCTGTCGTTTTCTGCCTAGAAAACACAAATGAATGAGTTTGAGTCTCCATGTGGAACTAATTAGTGTTTCCCAGCACCAAAGAAAATATTCCCTGCTTAAATTCATTCAAAACCATAAAGTCCTTTCATAATATCAAAAAACACAAAGCAGGGTCTATAGCAAGATCTGGGATTGAGTTAGCCATAACACAAGAGGAGATTTCTGCTCTCATCCAGTCATAGCCACACAAAGTGCTGTGGAACTGGTATGCAATGGACTCAGAAAATCACAGTCAAACTGGTTTTGGACAATAGCAAAGTATTTTCTTAGGCAAGTGCATAAAATGTCATCTACACCAACACAAATATCATGATTCCTTGCAGCAATTGCTGTCGTTTTCTGCCTAGAAAACACAAATGAATGAGTTTGATTCTCCATGTGGAACTAATTAGAGTTTCCAAGCACAAAAGAAAATATGCCCTGCGAAAATTCATTCAAAACCATAAAGTCCTTTCATAATATCAAGAAACACAAAGCAGAGCCTGTAGCAAGATCTGGGATTGAGTTAGCCATAACACAAGAGGAGATTTCTGCTCTCATCCAGTCATAGCCACACAAAGTGCTGTGGAACTGGTATGCAATGGACTCAGATAATCACAATCAAACTGGTTTTGGAGAACAGCAAAGTATTTTCTTAGGCAAGTGCATAAAATGTCATCTACAGAAACACAAAAATCATGTTTGTTTGCAGCAATTGCTGTAGTTTTCTGCCTAGACAGAAGAATGTGTTGAGTTTGAGTCTCCATGTGGAACTAATTAGTGTTTCCCAGCACCAAAGAAAATATTCCCTGCTTAAATTCATTCAAAACCATAAAGTCCATTGATAATATCAAAAAACACAAAGCAGAGCCTGTAGCAAGATCTAGGGTTGAGTTAGCCATAACACAAGAGGAGATATCTGGTTTCATCCAGTCATACCCACACAAAGTGCTGTGGAACTCTTATGCAAAGGACACAGATAATCACAGTCAAACTGGTTTTGGACAATAGCAAAGTATTTTGTTAGGCAAGTGCATAAAATGTCATCTGCACAAATACAAATATCATGTTTCTTTGCAGCAATTCCTGTCGTTTTCTGCCTAGAAAACACAAATGAATGAGTTTGAATCTCCATGTGGAACTAATTAGTTTCCATACACCAAAGAAAATATTCCCTGCTTAAATTCATTCAAAACCATAAAGTCCTTTCATAATATCTAAAAACACAAAGCAGAGTCTATAGCAAGATCTGGGATTGAGTTAGCCATAACACAAGAGGAGATTTCTGCTCTCATCCAGTCATAGCCACACAAAGTGCTGTGAAACTGGTATGCAATGGACTCAGAAAATCACAGTCAAACTGGTTTTGGACAATAGCAAAGTATTTTGTTAGGCAAGTGCATAAAATGTCATCTACACAAATACAAATATCATGTTTCTTTGCAGCAATTCCTGTCGTTTTCTGCCTAGAAAACACAAATGAATGAGTTTGAGTCTCCATGTGGAACTAATTAGTGTTTCCCAGCACCAAAGAAAATATTCCCTGCTTAAATTCATTCAAAACCATAAAGTCCTTTCATAATATCAAAAAACACAAAGCAGGGTCTATAGCAAGATCTGGGATTGAGTTAGCCATAACACAAGAGGAGATTTCTGCTCTCATCCAGTCATAGCCACACAAAGTGCTGTGGAACTGGTATGCAATGGACTCAGAAAATCACAGTCAAACTGGTTTTGGACAATAGCAAAGTATTTTCTTAGGCAAGTGCATAAAATGTCATCTACACCAACACAAATATCATGATTCCTTGCAGCAATTGCTGTCGTTTTCTGCCTAGAAAACACAAATGAATGAGTTTGATTCTCCATGTGGAACTAATTAGAGTTTCCAAGCACAAAAGAAAATATGCCCTGCGAAAATTCATTCAAAACCATAAAGTCCTTTCATAATATCAAGAAACACAAAGCAGAGCCTGTAGCAAGATCTGGGATTGAGTTAGCCATAACACAAGAGGAGATTTCTGCTCTCATCCAGTCATATCCACACAAAGTGCTGTGGAACTGGTATGCAATGGACTCAGATAATCACAATCAAACTGGTTTTGGAGAATAGCAAAGTATTTTCTTAGGCAAGTGCATAAAATGTCATCTACAGAAACACAAAAATCATGTTTGTTTGCAGCAATTGCTGTAGTTTTCTGCCTAGACAGAAGAATGTGTTGAGTTTGAGTCTCCATGTGGAACTAATTAGTGTTTCCCAGCACCAAAGAAAATATTCCCTGCTTAAATTCATTCAAAACCATAAATTCCATTGATAATATCAAAAAACACAAAGCAGAGCCTGTAGCAAGATCTAAGGTTGAGTTAGCCATAACACAAGAGGAGATATCTGGTTTCATCCAGTCATACCCACACAAAGTGCTGTGGAACTCTTATGCAAAGGACACAGATAATCACAGTCAAACTGGTTTTGGACAATAGCAAAGTATTTTGTTAGGCAAGTGCATAAAATGTCATCTGCACAAATACAAATATCATGTTTCTTTGCAGCAATTCCTGTCGTTTTCTGCCTAGAAAACACAAATGAATGAGTTTGAATCTCCATGTGGAACTAATTAGTTTCCATACACCAAAGAAAATATTCCCTGCTTAAATTCATTCAAAACCATAAAGTCCTTTCATAATATCTAAAAACACAAAGCAGAGTCTATAGCAAGATCTGGGATTGAGTTAGCCATAACACAAGAGGAGATTTCTGCTCTCATCCAGTCATAGCCACACAAAGTGCTGTGAAACTGGTATGCAATGGACTCAGAAAATCACAGTCAAACTGGTTTTGGACAATAGCAAAGTATTTTGTTAGGCAAGTGCATAAAATGTCATCTACACAAATACAAATATCATGTTTCTTTGCAGCAATTCCTGTCGTTTTCTGCCTAGAAAACACAAATGAATGAGTTTGAGTCTCCATGTGGAACTAATTAGTGTTTCCCAGCACCAAAGAAAATATTCCCTGCTTAAATTCATTCAAAACCATAAAGTCCTTTCATAATATCAAAAAACACAAAGCAGGGTCTATAGCAAGATCTGGGATTGAGTTAGCCATAACACAAGAGGAGATTTCTGCTCTCATCCAGTCATAGCCACACAAAGTGCTGTGGAACTGGTATGCAATGGACTCAGAAAATCACAGTCAAACTGGTTTTGGACAATAGCAAAGTATTTTCTTAGGCAAGTGCATAAAATGTCATCTACACCAACACAAATATCATGATTCCTTGCAGCAATTGCTGTCGTTTTCTGCCTAGAAAACACAAATGAATGAGTTTGATTCTCCATGTGGAACTAATTAGAGTTTCCAAGCACAAAAGAAAATATGCCCTGCGAAAATTCATTCAAAACCATAAAGTCCTTTCATAATATCAAGAAACACAAAGCAGAGCCTGTAGCAAGATCTGGGATTGAGTTAGCCATAACACAAGAGGAGATTTCTGCTCTCATCCAGTCATATCCACACAAAGTGCTGTGGAACTGGTATGCAATGGACTCAGATAATCACAATCAAACTGGTTTTGGAGAATAGCAAAGTATTTTCTTAGGCAAGTGCATAAAATGTCATCTACAGAAACACAAAAATCATGTTTGTTTGCAGCAATTGCTGTAGTTTTCTGCCTAGACAGAAGAATGTGTTGAGTTTGAGTCTCCATGTGGAACTAATTAGTGTTTCCCAGCACCAAAGAAAATATTCCCTGCTTAAATTCATTCAAAACCATAAATTCCATTGATAATATCAAAAAACACAAAGCAGAGCCTGTAGCAAGATCTAAGGTTGAGTTAGCCATAACACAAGAGGAGATATCTGGTTTCATCCAGTCATACCCACACAAAGTGCTGTGGAACTCTTATGCAAAGGACACAGATAATCACAGTCAAACTGGTTTTGGACAATAGCAAAGTATTTTGTTAGGCAAGTGCATAAAATGTCATCTACACAAATACAAATATCATGTTTCTTTGCAGCAATTCCTGTCGTTTTCTGCCTAGAAAACACAAATGAATGAGTTTGAGTCTCCATGTGGAACTAATTAGTGTTTCCCAGCACCAAAGAAAATATTCCCTGCTTAAATTCATTCAAAACCATAAAGTCCTTTCATAATATCAAAAAACACAAAGCAGGGTCTATAGCAAGATCTGGGATTGAGTTAGCCATAACACAAGAGGAGATTTCTGCTCTCATCCAGTCATAGCCACACAAAGTGCTGTGGAACTGGTATGCAATGGACTCAGAAAATCACAGTCAAACTGGTTTTGGAGAATAGCAAAGTATTTTCTTAGGCAAGTGCATAAAATGTCATCTACACAAATACAAATATCATGTTTCTTTGCTGCAATTCCTGTCGTTTTCTGCCTAGAAAACACAAATGAATGAGTTTGATTCTCCATGTGGAACTAAGTAGTGTTTCCAAGCACAAAAGAAAATATGCCCTGCTAAAATTCATTCAAAACCATAAAGTCCTTTCATAATATCAAGAAACACAAAGCAGAGCCTGTAGAAAGATCTGGGATTGAGTTATCCATAACACAAGAGGAGATTTCTGCTCTCATCCAGTCATAGCCACACAAAGTGCTGTGGAACTGGTATGCAATGGACTCAGATAATCACAATCAAACTGGTTTTGGAGAACAGCAAAGTATTTTCTTAGGCAAGTGCATAAAATGTCATCTACAGAAACACAAAAATCATGTTTGTTTGCAGCAATTGCTGTAGTTTTCTGCCTAGACAGAAGAATGTGTTGAGTTTGAGTCTCCATGTGGAACTAATTAGTGTTTCCCAGCACCAAAGAAAATATTCCCTGCTTAAATTCATTCAAAACCATAAAGTCCATTGATAATATCAAAAAACACAAAGCAGAGCCTGTAGCAAGATCTAGGGTTGAGTTAGCCATAACACAAGAGGAGATATCTGGTTTCATCCAGTCATACCCACACAAAGTGCTGTGGAACTCTTATGCAAAGGACACAGATAATCACAGTCAAACTGGTTTTGGACAATAGCAAAGTATTTTGTTAGGCAAGTGCATAAAATGTCATCTACACAAATACAAATATCAAGTTTCTTTGCAGCAATTCCTGTCGTTTTCTGCCTAGAAAACACAAATGAATGAGTTTGAATCTCCATGTGGAACTAAGTAGTTTCCAAACACCAAAGAAAATATTCCCTGCTTAAATTCATTCAAAACCATACAGTCCTTTCATAATATCAAAAAACACAAAGCAGAGTCTATAGCAAGATCTGGGATTGAGTTAGCCATAACACAAGAGGAGATTTCTGCTCTCATCCAGTCATAGCCACATAAAGTGCAGTGGAACTGGTATGCAATGGACTCAGAAAATCACAGTCAAACTGGTTTTGGAGAATAGCAAAGTATTTTCTTAGGCAAGTGCATAAAATGTCATCTACACCAACACAAATATCATGTTTCCTTGCAGCAATTGCTGTCGTTTTCTGCCTAGAAAACACAAATGAATGAGTTTGAGTCTCCATGTGGAACTAATTAGAGTTTCCAAGCACAAAAGAAAATATGCCCTGCTAAAATTCATTCAAAACCATAAAGTCCTTTCATAATATCAAGAAACACAAAGCAGAATCTATAGCAAGATCTGGGATTGAGTTAGCCATAACACAAGAGGAGATTTCTGCTCTCATCCAGTCATAGCCACACAAAGTGCTGTGGAACTGGTGTGCAATGGACTCAGAAAATCACAGTCAAACTGGTTTTGGAGAATAGCAAAGTATTTTCTTAGGCAAGTGCATAAAATGTCATCTACACCAACACAAATATCATGATTCCTTGCAGCAATTGCTGTCGTTTTCTGCCTAGAAAACACAAATGAATGAGTTTGAGTCTCCATGTGGAACTAATTAGAGTTTCCAAGCACAAAAGAAAATATGCCCTGCTAAAATTCATTCAAAACCATAAAGTCCTTTCATAATATCAAGAAACACAAAGCAGAGCCTGTAGAAAGATCTGGGATTGAGTTAGCCATAACACAAGAGGAGATTTCTGCTCTCATCCAGTCATAGCCACACAAAGTGCTGTGGAACTGGTATGCAATGGACTCAGAAAATCACAGTCAATCTGGTTTTGGAGAATAGCAAAGTATTTTCTTAGGCAAGTGCATAAAATGTCATCTACACAAACACAAATATCATGTTTGTTTGCAGCAATTGCTGTAGTTTTCTGCCTAGGCAGCACGAATGTGTTGAGTTTGTATCTCCATGTGGAACTAATTAGTGTTTCCCAGCACCAAAGAAAATATCCCCTGCTTAAATTCATTCAAAACCATAAAGTCCATTGATAATATCAAAAAACACAAAGCAGAGCCTGTAGCAAGATCTGGGATTGAGTTAGCCATAACAAAAGAGGAGATTTCTGGTTTCATCCAGTCATATCCGGACAAAGTGCTCTGGAACTGGTATGCAATGGACTCAGAAAATCAACCTCATGCTGATTTAGGAGAAAAGCAACCTCTTTTTCTTGGCCAAGTGGTTAAAAAGTCATGTTTGCAAATATAAATATCCTGTTTGTTTGCAATGTGTGCTCTAGCTTTCTGCGTAGAAAACAGGCATGTGAAGACGTTTGGCCTGCATATGGAAGCACTTAGCTTTTCCAGTACAAAAGAAAATTTGCTCTACTGAAATTCATTCTAAAACGTAAAGTCCATTGATAATATCCAGAAAACACAAACACAGAGGTTGTAGCAAGATTGAGTTAGCCATAACACAAGAGGAGATTTCTGCTCTCATCCAGTCATAGCCACACAAAGTGCTGTGGAACTGGTATGCAATGGACTCAAATAATCACAGTCAAACTGCTTTTGGAGAATAGCAAAGTATTTTCTTAGGCAAGTGCATAAAATGTCATCTACACCAACACAAATATCATGTTTCCTTGCAACAATTGCTCTCATTTTCTGCCTAGAAAACACAAATGAATGAGTTTGAGTCTCCATGTGGAAATGATTAGTGTTTCCAAGCACCAAAGAAAATATTCCCTGCTTAAATTCATTCAAAACCATAAACTCCATTGATAATATCAAAAAACACAAAGCAGAGTCTATAGCAAGATCTGGGATTGAGTTAGCCATAACACAAGAGGATATTTCTGGTTTCATCCAGTCATATCCGGACAAAGTGTTGTGGAAGTGGTATGCAATGGACTCAGAAAATCACCCTCATACTGATTTAGGAGAAAAGCAAACTCTTTTTCTGGCCAATGGATAAAAATCATGTTTGCAAATATAAATATCCTGTTTTTTGCAATGATTGCTCTAGCATTCTGCATAGAAAACAGGCATGTGAAACGTTTGGCCTGCATATGGAAGCACTTAGCTTTTCCAGTACAAAACAAAATTTCCTCTACTTAAATTCATTCTAAAACGTAAAGTCCATTAATAATATCCAGAAAACACAAACACAGAGGCTGTAGCAATATCTGGGATTGAGTTAGCCAAAACAGAAGAGGATATTTCTGGTTTCATCCAGTCATATCCAGACAAAGTGGTGTGGAATTCAAATGCAATGGTACGATAAAATCAGAGAAAAAATGGTTTCGGAGAAAAGCAAAGTCTTTTCCTCCGACCAGTGCATAAAATGTCACCTATACAAACAGAAATATCATGTTTGTTTGCCGCTGTTCCTCTAGCTTTCTGCATAGAAAAGACGAATGTGTAGAGCTGGTATCTCCATGTGGAAACAATTAGTGTTTCCAAGCACAAAATTAAATGTTCCCTGATAAAAAACATTCAAAACAATAAAGTCAGTTGATAATATCCGAAAACACAAACACAGAGGCTGTAGCAGTATCTGGGATTGAGATAGCCAAAACACAACCGGATATTTCTGGTTTCATAAAGTCATACCTGGACAAACTGTGTGGAATTCGTATGCAATGGATCGAGTAAATAACAGTAAAAATGGTTTTGGAGAAAAGCAAAGTCTTTTCGTTAGGGAAGTGTATAAAATTTCATCTATTAAAACAGAAATTTCATGTTTGTTTGCCGCAGTTTTTCTAGCTTTCTCCCTAGAAAATATGAATGTATAGGCTGGTGTCTCCATGAGGAACCAATTAGTGTTTCTACGGTACAAAATTCAATGTTCCCTGATAAAAACACTCAAAACAATAAAGTCCATTGATAATATCTAGAAAACACAAACACAGAGGCTTTCACAATATTTTGGATTGAGTTAGCCAAAAGAAAATGGGATATTTCTGGTTTCATCCAGTCATATCCGGACAAAGTGGTATTGAAATCATATACAATGGATTGAGAAAATCACAGTAAAAATGGTTTCGGAGAAAAGCACAGTCTTTTCGTTAGGCATGTGCATCAATTGTCATGTATACAAACAGAAATATCATGTTTGTTTTCCACAGTTCCTCTAGATTACTCCCTTGAAAATACAAATGTGTAGAGCTGGTGTCTCCATGTGGAAGCAATTAGTGTTTCCAAGCACAAAATTAAATGTTCCCGGATAAAAAACATTCAAAACCATAAAGTCCATTGATAATATCAGGATAACACAAACACAGAGGCTGTACCAATATCTGGGATTGAGTGAGCGAAAACACAACCAGATATTTCTGGTTTCATCCAGTCATATCTGGAAAAAGTGGTGTGGAATTCGTATGAAATGGACCGAAAAATCACAGTAAAAATGGTTTTGGAGAAAAGCAAAGTTTGTTCTTCTGCAACTGCATAAATGTAATCTATACAAACAGAAATATCATGTTTGTTTGCCCCAGTTCCTCTAGTTTCTCCCAAGAAATTACGAATTTCAGAGCTGTTGTCTCCATGTGGAACCGATTAGTGTTTCTATCATACAAAATTAAATCAAATATTCCCTGATAAAACATTCAAAACAATAAAGTCCATCGATAATATCCAGAAAACACAAACACAGAGGCTGTAGCAATATCTGGGATTGACTTAGCCAAATCACAACCGGATATTTCTGTTTTCATCCAGTAATATCCGGACAAAGTGTTGTGGAATTCGTATGCAATGGACCAAGAAAATCACAGTAAAAATGGATTTGGTGGAATGGAAAGTCTTTTCGTTAGGCAAGTGTATAAAATGTCATCTATTCAAACAGAAATATCATGTTTGTTTGCCGCAGTTCCTCTAGCTTTCTCCCTAGAAAACACTAATGTGTAGAGCTGTTGTCTCCATTTGGAGTCAACTACTATTTCACAGCACAAAATTAAATATTCCCTCAAAAAAACATTCAAAACAATAAAGTCTGTCGATAATATCTGGAATACATTATCGCAGAACCTGTACGAATATCTGGGTTTGAGTTAGCCAAAACTCAACCGGATATATCTGCTTTCATCCAGTGCTACCTGGACATACTGAGGTGGACTTCGTATGCAATGGACTGAGAAAATCACAGTAAAAATGCTTTTGGAGAAAAGTAAAGTCTTTTCGTTACGCAAGTGTATAAAATGTCATCTATACAAACAGAAATATCATGTGTGTTTGCCACAGTTCCTCTAGCTTTCTCCCTAGAAAATTCGAATGTGTAGAGCTGGCATCTCCATGTGGAACCAATTAGTGTTTCTACGGTACAAAATTAAATGTTCCCTGATAAAAACATTCAAAACAATAAAGTCCATCGATAATATCCAGAAAACACAAACACAGAGGCTGCCGCAATATCTGGGATTCAGTTAGCCAAAACACAAGCGGATATTTCTGGTTTCATCCAGTCTTATCCAGACAAAGTCGGGTGGAATTCGTATGCAATGGACCGAGAACATCACAGTAAAATGGTTTTGGAGAAAAGCAAATTCTTTTTGTTGTGCAAGTGCATAAATTGTTATCTATACAAACAGAAATATCATGTTTGCCACATTTCCTCTAGCTTTCTCCCTAGAAAATATGAAAGTGTAGAGCTGGTGTCTCCTTGTGGAACCAATTACTGTTACTATGGTACAGAATTAAATGTTCCATGATAAAAAACATTGAACACAAAAAGTCCGTTGATAATATCCGGAAAACAAAACCACAGAGGCTGTAGCAATATCTGGGATTGAGTTAGCCAAAACACAACCGGATATTTCTGGTGTCATTCAATCATGTCCGGACAACGTGGTGTGGAATTCGTATGCAATGGACTGAGAAAATCACAGTAAAATGGTTTTGGAGAAAAGCAAATTCTTTTCTTTAGGCAAGTGCATTGAATGTCATCTATACAAACAGAAATATCATGTTTGTTTGCCACAGTTCCTCTAGCTTTCTCCCTAGAAAATACGAAATTGTGGAGCTGGTGTCTCCATGTGGAATCAACTAGTGTTTCCCTGCACAAAATTAAATGTTCCCTTATAAAAAACATTCAAAACAATAAAGTCCGTCGATAATATCCAGAAAATACAAACACAGACGCTGTAGCAATATCTGGGATTGAGTTAGCCAAAACAAAACCGGATATTTCTGCTTTCATAAAGTCATATCCGGACAAAGTGGTGTGGAATTCTTATGCAATGGACAGAGGTAGTCACAGTAAAAATGGTTTTGGAGAGAAGCAATGTCTTTTCCTTCGGCAAGTGCACAAAATGTCATCTATAGAAACAGAAATATCATGTTTGTTTGCCACAGTGCCTCTAGCTTCCTCCCTTGAAAATACAAATGTGAGGGGCTGGTGTCTCCATGTGGATCCAATTAGTGTTTCAAGCAAAAAATTAAATGTTCACTGATAAAAAACATTCAAAACGATAAAGACCATGGATAATATCCAGAAAACACAAACACAGAGGCTGTCGCAATATCTGGGATTGAGTTAGACAAAACACAACCGGATATTTCTGGTTTTCTCCAGTCATATCCGGACAGAGTGGTGTGGAATTCGTATGCAATCGACTGAGAAAATCACTGCAAAAAATGATTTTGAGAAAAGGAAAGTCTTTTCATTAGGAAAATGCTTAAAATGTCACCTATACAAACAGAAATATCATGTTTGTTTGCCGCAGTTCCTCTTGCTTTATCCCTAGAAAATAAGAATGTGTAGAGCTGGTTTCTCTATGTTGAACCAACTATTGTTTCCCAGCACAAAATTAAATGTTCCCTGATAGAAAACATTCAAAACGATAAAGAGCATCGATAATATCCAGAACACACAAACACAGAGGATTTCACAATATTTCGGATTGAGTTAGCCAAAACACAACCGGATATTTCTGGTTTCATCCAGTCATATAAGGACAAAGTGGTGTGGAATTCATATGCAACAGCCCGGGAACATCACAATAAAAATGGTTTTGGAGAAAAGAGTCTTTCAATTATGCAATTGCATAAAATATCACCTATAGATACAGAAATATCATGTTTGTTTGCCACTGTTGCTCAAGCTTTCTCCTTGGAAAATACGAATGTGTAGAGCTGGTGTCTCCATGTGGAACCAATAAGTGTTTCCAAGCACAAAATTAAATGTTCCCTGATAAAAACAGTCAAAACCATAAAGTCCATCGATAATATCCAGAAAACACAAACACAGGAGCTGTCGCAATATCTGGGATTGGGTTAGCCAAAACACAACCGGATATTTCCGGTTTCATCCAGGCATATACGCACTAGGTGGTGCGGAATTCGTATGCAATGGGCTGAGAAAATCACAGTGAAAAAGGTTTTGGAAAAAAGCAAAGTCTTTTCGTTAGGCAAGTGCATAAAATGTCAAGTAAACAAACTGAAGTATCATGTTTGTTGCCCCAGTTCCTCTAGCTGTCTCCTAGAAAATACGAATGTGTAGAGCTGGTGTCTCCATGTGGAACCAATTAGAGTTTCCCCGTACAAAATTTAATGTTCCCTGATAAAAACATTCAAAACTATAAAGTCCTTCGATAATATCCAGAAAATAGAAACACAGAGGCTGTCGCAATATCTGGGATTCAGTTAGCCAAAACACAAGCGGATATTTCTGGTTTCATCCAGTCTTATCCAGACAAAGTCGGGTGGAATTCGTATGCAATGGACCGAGAAAATCACAGTAAAAAGGGTTTTGGAGAAAAGCAAAGTGTTTTCTTTAGGCAAGTGCATAAAATGTCATCTATGCAAACAGAAATATCACGTTTGTTTGCCGAAGTTCCTCTTGCTTTCTCCCTAGAAAATACGAATGTGTAGAGCTGGTGTCTCCATGTGGAACCAATTAGAGTTTCCCAGTACAAAATTAAATGTTGCATGATAAAAAATTCAAAACACTAAAGTCCATCGATAATATCCAGAAAACACAAATACAGAGGCTGTCTCAATATCTGGGATTAAGTTAGCCAAAACTGAACCGCATATTTCTGGTTTCATCCACTCATATCTGGACTAACTGGTGTGGAATTCGTATGCAATTGACCGATAAAATCACAGTAAATATGGTTTTGGAGAAAAGCAAAGTCTTTTCGTTAGGCAAGTGCATAAATTGTCATGTAAACAAACAGAAATATCATGTTTGTTTGCCGAAGATCTTCTTGCTTTCTTCCTAGAGCTGGTGTCCCCATGTAGAACCAGTTAGTGTTTCATAGCATACAATTAATGTTCCCTGATAAAAAAAAAAACTTTCAAAACAATAAAGTCCATGGATAATATCTAGAAAACACAAACATAGAGGCTGTCGCAATATCTGGGATTGGGTTAGCCAAAGCAAGACCGGTTATTTCCGGTTTCATCCAGTCATATACGGACAAAGTGGTACGGAATTCATATGCAATAGACCGAGAAAATCACAGTGAAAATGGTTTTGGAGGAAAGCAAAGTCTTTTTGCTAGGAAGTGCATAAAATATCATGTATACAATCAGAAATATCATGTTTGTTTCCCATAGTTCCTCTAGCATTCTCCTAGAAAATTCGAATGTGTAGAGCTTGTGTCTCCATGTGGAACCAATTAGAGTTTCTCAGTAGAAAATAAAATATTCCTTGATAAAAAACATTCAAAACAATAAAGTGTATTGATAATATGCAGAAAACACAAACACAGTGGTGGTAGCAAGATCTGGGATTGAGTGAGCCATAACACAAGAGGATATTTCTGGTTTCATCCAGGCATATCCAGACAAAGTGCTGTGGAACTGGTATGCAATGGACTCACATAATCACAGTAAATAGGGTTTTGGAGAGTAGCAAAGTATTTTCTTAGGCTAGTGCATAAAATGTTATCTACACAAACACAAATATCATGTTTCTTTGAAGCAATTGCTGTAGTTTTCTGCCTAGACAGCACGAATGTGTTGAGCTTGTGTCTCCATGTGGAACTAATTAGTGTTTCCCAGCACCAAAGAAAATATTCCCTGCTTAAATTCATTCAAAACCATAAAGTCCATTGATAATATCAAAAAACACAAAGCAGAGCCTGTAACAAGATCTGGGATTGAGTTAGCCATAACACAAGAGGATATTTCTGGTTTCATCCAGTCATTTCCATTCAACCTGTTGTGGAACTGGTAGGCAATGGACTCAGAAAATCACAGTCAAACTAGTTTTGGAGAATAGCAAAGTATTTTCTTAGGCAAGTGCATAAAATGTCATCTACACAAACACAAATATCATGTTTCTTTGGAGCAACTGCTGTAGTTTTCTTCCTAGACAGCACGAATGTGTTGAGTTTGTGTCTCCATGTGCAACTAATTAGTGTTTCCCAGCACCAAAGTAAATATTCCCTGCTTAAATTCATTCAAAACCATAAAGTCCATTGATAATATCAAAAAACACAAAGCAGAGCCTGTAGCAAGATCTGGGATTGAGTTTACCATAACACAAGATGATATTTCTGGTTTCATCCAGTCATTTCCAGAAAAAGTGTTGTGGAACTGGTATGCAATGGACTCAGAAAATCACCCTCAAACTGGTTTTGGAGAAAAGCAAACTCGTTTACTTGGCCAAGTGGATAAAAAGTCATGTTTGCAAATATAAATATCCTGTTTGTTTGCAATGATAGCTCTAGCTTTCTGTGTAGAAAACACAAATGTTAACATGTTTGGCCTGCATATGAAACCAATTAGCATTTCCAGCACAAAACAAAATTTCCTCTAATGAAATTCATTCTAAAACGTAAAGTCCATTGATAATATCCAGAAAACACAAACACAGAGGTTGTAGCAAGATCTGGGATTGAGTTAGCCACAACACAAGAGGATATTTCTGGTTTCATCCAGGCATATCAGGACAAAGTGCTGTGGAACTGGTATGCAATGGATTCAGAAAATCACCCTCAAACTAGGTTTGGAGAATAGCAAAGTAATTTCTTAGGCAAGTGCGTAAAATGTCATCTACACCAACACAAATATCATGTTTGTTTCCAGCAATTGCTGTAGTTTTCTGCCTAGACAGCACGAATGTGTTGTTTGTGTCTCCATGTGGAACTAATTAGTGCTTCCCAGCACCAAAGAAAATATTCCCTGCTTAAATTCATTCAAAACCATAAACTCCATTGATAATATCAAAAAACACAAAGCAGAGCCTGTAGGAAGATCTAGGATGGAGTTAGCCATAACACAGAGTATATTTGTGGTTTCATCCAGTCATTTCCATTCAACCTATTGTGGAACTGGTAGGCAATGGACTCAGAAAATCACCCTCAAACTGGTTTTGGAGAAAAGCAAACTCTTTTTCTTGGCCAAGTGCCTAAAAATCATGTTTACGAATATAAATATCCTTTTTGTTTGCAATGATAGGTCTAGCTTCCTGTGTAGAAAACACGAATGTGAACACGTTTGGTCTGCATATGGAGGCACTTAGCATTTCCAGCACAAAACAGAATTTCTTTTACTGAAATTCATTCTAAAACGTAAAGTCCATTGATAATATCCAGAAAACACAAACACAGTGGTTGTAGCAAGATCTGGGATTGAGTTAGCCATAACACAAGAGGATATTTCTGGTTTCATTCAGGCATATCCACACAAAGTTCTGTGGAACTGGTATGCAATGGACTCAGATAATCACAGTCAAACTGGTTTTGGAGATTAGCAAAGTATTTTCTTAGGCAAGTGTATAAAATGTAATCTACACAAACACAAATATCATGTTTGTTTGCAGCAATTGCTGTAGTTTTCTGCATAGACAGCACGAATGTGTTGAGTTTGTGTCTCCATGTGTAACTAATTAGTGTTTCCCAGCACCAAAGAAAATATGCCCTGCTTAAATTCATTCAAAACCATAAAGTCCATTGCTAATATCAAAAAACACAAAGCAGAGCCTGTAGCAAGATCTGGGATTGAGTTAGCCATAACACAGAGGATATTTGTGGTTTCATCCAGTCACATACTGACAAAGTGGTGTGGAATTCGTATGCAATGGATCGAGTAAATCACAGTAAAAATGGTTTTGGAGAAAAGCAAATCTTTTCATTAGGCAAGTGTATAAAATGTCATCTATTCAAACAGAAATATCATGTTTGTTTGCCGCAGTTCCTCTAGATTTCTCCCTAGAAAATACGAATGTGCAGAGCTGGTGTCTCCATGTGGAACCAATTAGTGTTTCTACGCTACAAAATTAAAGGTTCCCTGATAAAAACATTCAAAACAATAAAGTCCATCGATAATATCCAGAAAACAGAAACACAGAGGCTTTCACAATATTTGGATTGAGTTAGCCAAAAACAACCGGATATTTCTGATTTCATACACTCATATCCGGACAAAGTGGTCTGGAATTCGCATGCAATGGACCGAGAAAATCACAGTAAATATGGTTTTGGAGAAAAGCAAAGTCTTTTCATTATTCAAGTGTATAAAATGTCATCTATACAAACAGAAATATCATGTTTGTTTGCAGCAGTTCTTCTAGTTTCTCCCTAGAAAATACAAATGTGTAGAGCTGGTGTCTCCATGTGGAGTCAACTACTGTTTCCCAGCACACAATTAAATGTTTCCTGATAAAAAACATTCCAAAAAATAAAGTTTGTCGATAATATCCAGAAAACATTATCACAGAGCCTGAAGCAATATCTGGGATTGAGTTAGCCAAAACACAACCGGATAATTCTGGTTTCATCTAGGCAGAGTTGGACAAGGTGGTGTGGAATTAGTATACATTGGACGAAGATATTCACAGTATAAATGGTTTTGAAAAAAAGCAAAGTCTTTTCGTTAGGCAAATGTATAAAATGTCATCTATTCAAACAGAAATATCATGTTTGTTTGCCGCAGTTCCTCTAGTTTCTCCCTAGAAAATACGAATTTGCTGAGCTGGTGTCTCCATGTGGAACCAATTAGTGTTTGTATGGTACAAAATTAAACGTTCCCTGATAAAAACATTCAAAACAATAAAGTCATCAATATATCCAGAAAAAACAAACACAGAAGCTGTAGCAATATCTGGGATTGAGTTACCCAAAACACAACCGGATATTTCTGGATTCATTTAGGCATATCCGGACAAAGTGGTATTGAATTCATATACAATGGATTGAGAAAATCACAGTAAAATGGTTTCGGAGAAAAGCAAAGTCTTTTTGTTAGGCAAGTGCATAAAATGTCATCTATACAAACAGAAATATCATGTTTGTTTGCCACAGTTCCTCGAGCTTTCTCCCTAGAAAATGCAAAAGTGTAGAGCTGGTGTCTCCATGTGGAACCAATTAGTGTTTCCAAGCACAAAATTAAATGTTCCCGGATAAAAAACATTCAAAACCATAAAGTCCATTGATAATATTCGGAAAACACAAACACAGACGCTGTAGCAATATCTGGGATTGAGTTAGCCAAGACACAACCGCATATTTCTGGTTTCATCCAGTCATATCCGGACAAAGTGGTGTGGAATTCGTATGCAATGCACTGAAAAATCACAGTAAAAATGGTTTTGGAGAAAAGCAAAGTCTGTTCTTACGCAATTGCATAAAATGTTATCTATACAAACAGAAATATCATGTTTGTTTGCCGCAGATCCTCTAGTTTCTCCCTAGAAAATATGAATTTTAGAGCTGGTTTCTCCATGTGGAACCAATTAGTGTTTCCAACCACAAAATTAAATGTTCCCTGATAAAAACATTCAAAACAATGAAGTCCATCGATAATATCCAGAAAACACAAACACAGAAGCTGTAGCAATATCCTGGATTGAGTTACCCAAAACACAACCGGATATTTCTGGTTTCATCCAGTCATGTCTGGAAAAAGTGGTGTGGAATTCGTATGCAATGAACCGAGAAAATCACAGTAAAAATTCTTTTGGAGAAAAGCAAAGTCTTTTCTTTAGGCAAGTGCATAAAACATCATCTATACAAACAGAAATATCATGGTTTTTTTGATGCAGTTCCTCTAGCTTTCTCCCTAGAAAATACGAATGTGTAGAGCTGGTGTCTTCAAGTGGAACCAATTAGTGTTTCTAAGGTACAAAATTAAGAGTACCCTGATAAAAACATTCAAATCAAAAAAGTCCGTCGATAATATCCAGAAAACACAAACACAGAGGCTGTAGCAATATCTGTGTTATGGTTAGCCAAAACACAACCGGATATTTCTGGTTTGATCCAGTCATTTCTGGACAAAGTGGTGTGGAATTTGTATGCAATGAATGGAGAAAATCAAGGTAAAAATTGTTTTGGAGAAAAGCAAAGTCTTTTCGTTAGGCAAGTGCATAAACTGTCATGTATAGAAACAGAAATAGCATGTTTTTTGCTGCATTTTCTCTAGCTTTCTCCCTCGAAAATACGAATGTGCAGAGCTGGTGTCTCCATGTGAAAGAAATTAGTGTTTCCTAGCACAAAATTAAATGTTCCGTAATAAAAACATTCAAAACAATAAAGTCTGTCGACAATATCAGGAAAACACAAACACAGCAGCTGTAGCAATATCTGGGATTGAGTTAGCGAAATCACAACCGGATATCTCTGGTTTCATCCAGTCATATAAGGACAAAGTGGTGTGGAATTCGTATGCAATGGACCAAAAAATCACAGTAAAAATGCATTTGGAGGAAAGCAAAGTCTTTTCGTTAGCCAAGTGTATAAAATGTCATCTATTGAAACAGAAATATCATGATTGTTGGCCGCAGTTCCTCTAGCTTTCTCCCTAAAAAATACGAATGTGTAGAGCTGGTGTCTCCATGTGGAGTCAACTACTGTTTCCCAGCGCAAAATTAAATGTTCCCTCATAAAAACATTCAAAACAATAAAGTCTGTCGATAATATCTGGAATACATTATTACAGAATTTGTAGCAATATCTGGGTTTGAGTTAGCTGAAACTCAACCGGATATATCTGCTTTCATCCAGTCATACCTGGACATACTGGTGTGGTATTTGTATGCAATAGACCGAGCAAATCACAGTAAAATGGTTTTGGAGAAAAGTAAACTCATTTAGTTAGGCAAGTGTATAAAATGTCATCTATACCAACAGAAATATCATGTTTATTTGCCGCAGATCCTGTAGATTTCTCCATAGAAAATACGAATGTGCAGAGCTGCTGTCTCCATTTGGAACCAATTAGTGTTTCCCAGCATATTAAATGTTCCCTGGTAAAAAAAACATTCAAAACGATAAATTCCGTCGATAATATCCAGAAAACACAAACACAGATGCTGTAGCGATATCTGGGATTCAGTTAGCCAAAACACAACCGGATATTTCTAGTTTCATCCAGTCATATCCGGGACAAACTGGTGTGGAATTCATATGCAATGGACCGAGATAGTCACAGTAAAACTGGTTTTGGAAAAAAGCAAAGGCTTTTCGTTAGACAAGTGCATAAAACATCATCTATACATACAGAAATATCATGTTTGCTTGCTGCAGTTCCTCTAGCTTTCTGCCTAGAAAATACGAATGTGTAGAACTGGTGTCTCCATGTGGAACTAACTAGTGTTTCTACGGTACAAAATTAAATGTTCCCTGACAAAAACATTCCAAACAATAAAGTCCATCGATAATATCCAGAAAACACAAACACAGAGTCTTTCACAATATTTCGGATTGAGTTAGCCGACACACACCAGATATTTCTGGTTTAATTCAGTCATATCTGGAAAAGTGGTGTGGAATTCGTATGCAATGGACCGAGAAAATCAGAGTGAAAATGGTTTTGGAGAAAAGCAAAGTACTTTTGTTAGGAAAGTGTATAAAATGTCATCTATTCTAACAGAAATATCATGTTTGTTTGCCGTAGTTCCTCTAGATTTCTCGCTAGAAAATACGAATGTGTAGAGCTGGTGTCTCCATGTGGAACCAATTAGTGTTTCCAAGCACAAAATTAAATGTTCCCTGATAAAAAACATTGAAAACAATAAAGTCCATCGATAATATCCGGAAAACACAAACAGAGAGGCTGTAGCAATATCTGGGATCGAGTTAGCCAAAACACAACTGAATATTTCTGGTTTCATCCAGTCATATCCAGAATAGTGGTGTGGAATTCATATGCAATGGACTGAGAAAATCACAGTAAAAATGGTTTTGCAGAAAAGCAAAGTCTTTTTGTTCGTCAAGTGCATAAAATGTCATCTATAATAACTGAAATATCATGTTCGTTTGCCGCAGTTCCTCTAGCTTTCTCACTAGAAAATAAAAAGTGTAGAGCTGGTGTCTCCATGTGGAACCAATTAGTGTTTCCAAGCAAAAAATTAAATGCTCCCTGCTAAAAAACATTCTAAACAATAAAGTCCATCGATAATATCAGGAAAACAAACAGAGAGGCTGTCACAATATCTGGGATTGAGTTAGCCAAAACACAACCGGATGTTTCTGGTTTCATCCAGTCATATCCGGTTAAAGTTGTCTGGAATTCGTATGCAATGGACCGAAAAATTCACAGTAAAAATGGTTTTGGAGAAAAGCAAAGTCTTTTCATTAGGCAAGTGCATAAAATGTCATGTATACAAACAGAAATATCATGTTTGTTTGCCGCAGTTCTTCTAGCTTTCTCCCTAGAAAATATGAATGTGTTTGGCAGAAGCAATGGTGGCAGGCCTATTAATGGCTGATCTGTACAGAGATCTTCCTTCAATGAGACCCTACAGGCCAGTTCACTGCAGTGGCTTTCAATGTGGCAATCATGGGCTTCAGCAGAAGTCAGCTTTTGAAGAGCCCTGGCAGCTCTGCCAAGAGTTGGATCACTGGAAATGGACCTAACCTGGAGTCTATGGATGCCCAGGTCAGAGCCACAGATCTTATTGGCTCTAAGCTGAAAAGCCCTTCACTCAGCCCAACTTCCAAAGTGACCACTGCAGCTGAAGGTATGGTCAAGTAGGGTCAGCAACCTTGCAGGCAGAACTGTAAATTTCTTGTTAGCGATGCCCCCTGCCTTTACCTGGCCAGCTCTCCTCCCAGGCCAGCCAAGTAATGAAAGTCAACAGGGTGCCTTCCCCTAGGAGGTTCACACCTCCCTTAGGATATACCCCATGTGAAGAGATAGATAGGTCTGGGCCTCTTAGCTTACAAGGCCTAAAGCCCACCAGATTATTATCATGCCCCTTCTCTCAGGTTCTATTTGCCTCTCAATCAGAAAACTTAATTGTAGCTTAGACAGCACCTTTCTTAGCTCCTCTAATAATGACTCTGTCCTTTGTTCTAGACCCTGTCTAGCGCACTTGGGCCTCATTCCTTTGTAACCATAACCTCTACTCTACCACCAATGGCTCTACTCCCAACCTGTGTGTACTGATGGTCCTCTTCCCCACTTAATGCTGCGTAATTGTTCAAACATGGTAAATGCCACTCTTAGGATCATTGGTTACTATCCTCACTCTGTCTTTTATGACCTTGTCTAAATATGATCAGGGCTGGCAAACTTGGAAGGCTTCCATAGCCTTGGCAACTCATGACGACAGCCTAGGGTGGTTACTGGCGCCATAAACTAGAGTGTCCATTTGTTGGGTCAACATCAGGAGTCACTGTGCACTTGCTCCTCATGTGGGATCTCTGTCCTTAATGTGCAGTACATTTTGATTTAATGCTATAACTAGTACTCAAACAGTATGTTTCACTGTGTGTTTCTATGTGGGTGCAAACTGTTGAAATCGTTATACTAAATTGATCTTCTGTATATAAAGAGAATTGAAAACGAATCTTGATGCAAACAGAAGGACAGAGGAGTGGGAGATGGAAGGGTTGTGGGTGGGAGGGAAGTTATGGGGGGGAAGCCATTGTAATCCATAAGCTGTACACTGGAAATTTATATTCATTAAATAAAAGTAAAAAAAAAAGAAAATACGAATGTGTAGAACTGGTGTCTCCATGTGGAACCAATTAGTGTTTCGAAGTACAAAATTAAATGTTCCTTGATAAAAAAAACATTCAAAACAATAAAGTCAATCGATAATATCCAGAAAACACAAACAGAAAGGCTTTAGCAGTGTTTGGGATTGAGTTAGCCAAAACACAACTGGATATTTCTGGTTTCATGCCGTGATATCCGGACAAAGTTGTGTGGAATTCATATAAAATGGACCAAGATAATCACAGTAAAAATGGTTTTGGAGAAAAGCCAAGTATTTTCCTTAGGCAAGTGCATAAAATGTCATCTATACAAACAGAAATATCATGTTTGTTTGCCGCAGTTCCTCTAGCTTTCTTCCTAGAAAAGACGAATGTGTAGAGCTGGAGTCTCCATGTGGAACCAAGTAGTGTTTCCAAGCACAAAGTTAAATGGTCCCTGATAAAAAACATTGAAAACAATAAATTCCATGAATTATATCCAGAAAACACAAACACAGATTCTGTAGCAATATCTGGGATTCAGTTAGCCAAAACACAAGCGGATATTTCTGGTTTCATCCAATCATATCCGGACAATGTGGTGTGGCATTTGTATGCAATGGACCGAGTAAATCACAGTAAAAATGGTTTTGGAGGAAAGCAAAGTCTTTTTGTTAGGCAAGTGCATAAAATGTCATCTATACAAACAGAAATATCATGTTTGTTTGGCACTGTTCCTCTAGCTTTCTCCCTAGAAAATACGAATGTGTAGAGCTGATGTCTACATGTGGAATCAATAAGTGTTTCCCAGCACAAAATTAAATGTTCCCTGATAAAAACATTCAAAACAATAAAGTCCATCGATAATATCCAGAAAACACAAACACAGAGGCTGTAGCAATATCGGGGATTGAGTTAGCCAAAACACAACCGGATATTTCTTGTTTCATCCAGTCATATCCGGAGAAAGTGGTGTGGAATTCCTATACAATGGACCAAGAAAATCACAGTAAATATGGTTTTGGAGAAAAGCAAAGTCTTTCCTTTAGGCAAGTGCTTAAAGTGTCATCTATACAAATAGAAATGTCATGTTTATTTGACGCAGATCCTCTAGCTTTCTCCATAAAAAAAAATGAATGTGTAGAGCTGATCTTGCCATGTTGAACGAATTAGAGGTTCGAATGTACAAAATTAAATGTTCCCTAATAAAAACATTAAAAACAATAAAATCCATCGATAATATCCAGAAAAAAAAACACAGAAGTTTTCACAATATTTTGGATTGATTTAGCCGGAACACAACCGGATATTTCTGGTTTCATGCAGTCATATCCGGACAAGGTGGTGTGGAATTCGTATGCAATGGACCGAGAAAATCACAGTAAAATGGTTTTGGAGAAAAGGAAAGTCTTTTCGTTAGGCAATTGCATAAAATGCCATGTATACAAACAGAAATATCATGTTTGTTTGCCGCAGTCCCTCTAGGTTTCTCCCTAGAAAATACGAATGTGTAGAGCTGGTTTCTCCATGTGGAACCAGTTAGTGTTTCTACGGTACAAAATTAAATGTTCCTTGATAAAAACATTCAAAACTATAAAGTCCATTGATAATATCCGGAAAACACAAACACAGAGGCTGCCGCAATATCTGGGATTAAGTTAGCCAAAACACAACCGGATATTTCTGGTTTCATACAATCATATCCGGACAAAGCGGTATGGAATTCGTATGCAATGGACCAAGAAAATCACAGTAAAATGGTTTTGGAGAAAAGCAAAGTCTATTCGTTGTTCAAGTGCTTAAAATGTCATCTATAGAAACAGAAATATCATGTTTGTTTGCCGCGGTTCCTCTAGTTTTCTCCCTAGAATATATGAATGTGTAGAGCTGGTGTCTCCATGTGGAACCAATTAGTGTTTCTACAGTACAAAATTAAATGTTCCCTGATAAACAACATTCAAAACAATAAAGTCCATCAATAATATCCAGAAAACACAAACACAGAGGCTTTCACAATATTTCGGATTGAGTTAGCCAAAACACAACCGGATATTTCTGGTTTCATCCAGTCATATAAGGACAAAGTGGTGTGGAATTTGTATGGAATGGACTGAGAAAATCAGAGTAAAATGGTTTTGGAGAAAAGCAAAGTCTTTTCCTTTGGCCAGTGCATAAAATGTCTTCTATACAAACAGAAATATGATGTGTTTTTGCCGCAGTTCCTCTAGCTTTCTGCCTAGAAAAGACGAAAGTGTAGAGCTTGTGTCTCCATGTGGAACCACTTAGTGTTTCCTAGCACAAAATTAAATGTTCCCTGATAAAAAACATTCAAAACAATAAAGTCCATCGATAATATCTAGAAAACACAAATACAGAGGCTGTAGCAATATCTGGGATTGAGTTAGTGAAAACACTTCTGGATATTTCTGGTTTCATCCAGTCATATCCGGACAAAGTGGTCTGGAAATCGTATTCAATGGAAGGAGAAAATCACAGTAAAAATGGTTTTGGAGGAAAGCAAAGTCTTTTCTTAGGCAAGTGTACAAAATGTCATCTATTCAAACAGAAATATCATGTTTTTGCCGCAGTTCCACTAGTTTTCACCTAGAAAATACGAATGTGTTGAGCTGGTGTCTCCATGTAGAGTCAACTAGTGTTTCTGCGGTACAAAATTGAATGTTCTCTGAAAAAAAAATTCAAAACATTAAGTCTGTCGAGAATATCCGGAAAACTTTAACACAGAACCTGTAGCAATAACTGGGATTGAGTTAGCCAAAACACAACCAGATATTTCTGGTTTCATCAAGTCATATCTTGAAAAAGTGGTGTGGAATTCATATGCATTGGACTTAGAAAATCACAGTAAAAATTATTTTGGAGAAAAGTCTTTTCCTTCGGCAGTACATAAAATGTCATCTATACAAACATAAATATGTGGTGTGTAATTAGTATGCAATGGACCGAGAAAATCACAGTAAAAATAGTTTTGGAGAAAAGCAAAGTCTTTTCCTTCGGGCAGTGCATAATATGTCATCTATCCAAATGGAAATATCATGTTTGTTTGGCACACTTCATCTAGCTTACTCCCTAGAAAATATGAATGTGGAGAGCTGGTGTCTCCATGTGGAACCAATTAGTGTTTCCCAACACAAAATTAAATGTTCCCTGATAAAAAAAAATTCAAAACAATAAAGTCTGTCGAGAATATCCGGAAAACTTTAACACAGAACCTGTAGCAATATCTGGGATTGAGTTAGACAAAACACAACCGGATATTTCTGGTTTCATGCAGTCATATCCGGACAAACTGGTGTGGAATTCATAGGCAATGGCCAAAGATAATCACAGTAAAACTGGATTTGGAGAAAAGCACTGACTTTTCGTTAGGCAAGTGCTTAAAATGTCATCTATACAAACAGAAATATCATGTTTGTTTGCCAGAGTTCCTCTAGCATTCTCCCTAGAAAATACGAATGTGTAGAGCTGGTGTCTGCATGTGGAATGAATGAGTGTTTCCCAACACAAAATTAAATGTTCCCTGACAAAAAAACATTCAAAACAATAAAGTCCATCGATAATATCCAGAAAACACAAACACAGAGTCTGTAGCAATATCTGGGATTGAGTTAGCCAAAACACAACCGGATATTTCTGGTGTCATTCAATCATGTCCGGACAACGTGGTGTGGAATTCGTATGCAATGGACCGAGAAAATCACAGTAAAAATGCTTTTGGAGAAATGCAAAGTCTTTTGCTTCGGGCAATGCATAAAATGCCATGTATACAAACAGAAATATCATCTTTGTTTGCCACAGATCCTCTGGCTTTCTCCCTAGAAAATACGAATGTGGAGAGCTGGTGTCTCCATGTGGAGTCAACTAGTGTTTCCCAGCACAAAACTAAATGTTCTCTGATAAAAAACATTCAAAATAATGAAGTCTGTCGATAATATCCGGAAAATATTAACACAGAACCTGTAGCAATATCTGGGATAGTTAGCCAAAACACAACCCGATATTTCTTGTTTCTCCAGGTACATCTGGACAAAGTGGTGTGGAATGCAATGGACCAAGAGTCACAGTAAAAATGGTTTTGGAACAAAGCAAAGTCTTTTAGCTTGGCAAGTGATGAAATGTCATCTATACAAACAGAAATATCATGTTTGTTTGCCGCAGTTCCTCCAGCTTTCTCCCTAGAAAACACGAATGTGTAGAGCTGGTGTCCCCATGTAGAACCAATTAGTGTTTCACAGCAAAAAATTTAATGTTCCCTTGTAAAAAACAGTCAAAACAATAAAGTACATCGATAATATCCAGAAAACACAAACACAGAGGCTTTCACAATATTTCAGATGGAGTTAGCATAAACACAACCGGATATATTTCGTTAAATCCAGTCATATCCGGACAAAGTGTTGTGGAATTCGTATGCAATGGACTGATAAAATCAGAGTAAAAATGGTTTTGGAGAAAAGCAAAGTCTTTTCTTTTGGCAAGTGTATAAATTGTTATCTATTCAAAGAGAAATGTCATGATTGTTTGCCACAGTTCATCTTGCATTCACTCTAGAAAATATGAATGTGTAGAGCTGGTGTCTCCATGTGGAGTCAATTCGTGTTTCTACGGTACAAAATTAAATGTTCCCTGATAAAAAACATTCAAAACAATTAAGTCCGTTGATAATATCCGGAAAACACAAACACAGAGGCTTTCACAATATTTCGGATTGAGTAGGCCAAAACACAACCGGATATTTCTGGTTTCATCCAGCCATATCCGGACAAAGTTGTGTGGAATTCGTATGCAATGGACCGGACTGGGAAAGTCACAGTAAAAATAGTTTTGGAGAAAAGCAAAATCTTTTCGTTAGGCAACTGCATAAAATGAAATCTATACAAACAGAAATATCATGTTTGTTTGCCGCAGTTCCTCTAGCTTTCTCCCTGGAAAATACGAATGTGTAGAGCTGGTGTCTCCATGTGGAACCAAATACTGTTTCCCAGCACAAAATTAAATGTTCCCTGATAAAAAACATTCAAACCAATAAGTCCATTGATAATATCCAGAAAACACAAAAACAGAAGCTGTTGCAATATCTAGGATTGAGTTAGCCAAAACTCAACTGGATATTTCTGTTTTCATCCAGTCATATGCGGACAAAGTGGTGTGGAATTCATATGCAATGGACTGAGTAAATCACGGTAAAATGGTTTTGGAGAAAAGCAAAGTCTTTCCTTAGGCAAGTGCATGAAATGTCTTCTATACAAACAGAAATATCATGTTTGTTTGCCGCAGTTCCTCTAGCTTTCTCCCTAGAAAACACGAATGTGTAGAGCTGGTGTCTCCATGTGGAGTCAACTAGTGTTTCCTAGCACAAAATTAAATGTTCCCTGATAAAAAACATTCAAAAATAAAGTCTGTCGATATTATCTAGAAAACAGTAACAAAGAGGCTGCAGCAATATCTGGAATTGAGTTAGCCAAAACACAACTGCATATTTCTGGTTTCATCCAGTCAAATCCGGAGAAAGTGGTGTGGAATTCCTATGCAATAGACCGAGAAAATCACAGTAAAAATGGTTTTGGAGAAAAGCAACGTCTTTTTCTTAGGCAAGTGCATGAAATGTCATCTATACAAACAGAAATATCATGTTTGTTTGCCGCATTTCCCCTAGCTTTCTCCCTAGAAAATATGAATGCGTTCAGCTGGTGATCCTAGTGAAGTCAGGTAGTGTTTCTACGGTATAATATTAAATGTTCTATGATAAAAAACATTCAATACAAGAAGTCCATTGATAATATCCGGAAAACACAACCACAGAGGCTGTAGCAATATCTGGGATTGAGTTAGCCAAAACACAACCAGATATTTCTGGTTTCATCCAGTCATATCCGGACAAAGTGGTATGGAATTCGTATGCAATGGACCGAGAAAATCACAGTAAAATGGTTTTGGAGAAAAGCAAAGTCTATTCGTTGTTCAAGTGTACAAAATGTCATCTATTCAAACAGAAATATCATGTTTGTTTGCCGCAGTTCCTCTAGTTTTCTCCCTAGAATATATGAATGTGTAGAGCTGGTGTCTCCATGAGGAACCAATTAGTGTTTCTACAGTACAAAATTAAATGTTCCCTGATAAACAACATTCAAAACAATAAAGTCCATCAATAATATCCAGAAAACACAAACACAGAGGCTTTCACAATATTTCGGATTGAGTTAGCCAAAACACAACTGGATATTTCTGGTTTCATCCAGTCATATAAGGACAAAGTGGTGTGGAATTTGTATGGAATGCACTGAGAAAATCAGAGTAAAATGGTTTTGGAGAAAAGCAAAGTCTTTTCCTTTGGCCAGTGCATAAAATGTCATCTATACAAACAGAAATATGATGTGTTTTTGCCGCAGTTCCTCTAGCTTTCTGCCTAGAAAAGACGAAAGTGTAGAGCTTGTGTCTCCATGTGGAACCACTTAGTGTTTCCTAGCACAAAATTAAATGTTCCCTGATAAAAAACATTCAAAACAATAAAGTCCATCGATAATATCTAGAAAACACAAATACAGAGGCTGTAGCAATATCTGGGATTGAGTTAGTGAAAACACTTCTGGATATTTCTGGTTTCATCCAGTCATATCCGGACAAAGTGGTATGGAATTCGTATGCAATGGACCGAGAAAATCACAGTAAAATGGTTTTGGAGAAAAGCAAAGTCTATTCGTTGTTCAAGTGTACAAAATGTCATCTATTCAAACAGAAATATCATGTTTGTTTGCCGCAGTTCCTCTAGTTTTCTCCCTAGAATATATGAATGTGTAGAGCTGGTGTCTCCATGAGGAACCAATTAGTGTTTCTACAGTACAAAATTAAATGTTCCCTGATAAACAACATTCAAAACAATAAAGTCCATCAATAATATCCAGAAAACACAAACACAGAGGCTTTCACAATATTTCGGATTGAGTTAGCCAAAACACAACCGGATATTTCTGGTTTCATCCAGTCATATAAGGACAAAGTGGTGTGGAATTTGTATGGAATGCACTGAGAAAATCAGAGTGAAATGGTTTTGGAGAAAAGCAAAGTCTTTTCCTTTGGCCAGTGCATAAAATGTCATCTATACAAACAGAAATATGATGTGTTTTTGCCACAGTTCCTCTAGCTTTCTGCCTAGAAAAGACGAAAGTGTAGAGCTTGTGTCTCCATGTGGAACCACTTAGTGTTTCCTAGCACAAAATTAAATGTTCCCTGATAAAAAACATTCAAAACAATAAAGTCCATTGATAATATCTAGAAAACACAAATACAGAGGCTGTAGCAATATCTGGGATTGAGTTAGCGAAAACACTTCTGGATATTTCTGGTTTCATCCAGTCATATCCGGACAAAGTGGTCTGGAAATCGTATTCAATCGAAGGAGAAAATCACAGTAAAAATTGTTTTGGAGGAAAGCAAAGTCTTTTCTTAGGCAAGTGTACAAAATGTCATCTATTCAAACAGAAATATCATGTTTGTTTGCCGCAGTTCCACTAGTTTTCACCTAGAAAATACGAATGTGTTGAGCTGGTGTCTCCATGTAGAGTCAACTAGTGTTTCTGCGGTACAAAATTGAATGTTCCCTGAAAAAAAAAATTCGAAACAATAAAGTCTGTCGAGAATATCCGGAAAACTTTAAAACAGAACCTGTAGCAATATCTGGGATTGAGTTAGCCAAAACACAACCAGATATTTCTGGTTTCATCAAGTCATATCGTGAAAAAGTGGTGTGGAATTCGTATGCATTGGACTTAGAAAATCACAGTAAAAATTGTTTTGGAGAAAAGAAAAGTCTTTTCCTTCGGCAAGTACATAAAATGTCATCTATACAAACATAAATATGTGGTGTGTAATTAGTATGCAATGGACCGAGAAAATCACAGTAAAAATGTTTTTTTTATTAAACTTTTATTTAATGAATATAAATTTCCAAAGTATAGCTTATGGGTTACAATGGCTTCCCCCCTCCCATAACTTCCCTCCCACCCGCAACCCTCCCCCCTCCCGCTCCCTTTCCCCTTCCATTCATGTAAAGATTCATTTTCAATTCTCTTTGTATACAGAAGATCAGTTTAGTATATATTAGGTAAAGATTTCAACATTTTGCCCATATAGCAACATCAAGTGAAAAAACTACCATTGGATTACTAATTATAGCATTAAATAGCAATGTACAGCACATTAAAGACAGAGATCCTACATAATTTTTTTTTCAAAATAATTAATTTTCTATGCCATTTCCATTTTAACACCAGGTTGTTTTTTTTTTTCATTTCCAATTCTCTTTATATACAGAAGATCACTTCAGTATATAATTAGCAAAGACCTCATCAGTCTGCGCCCACACAGAAATGCAAAGTATAAAAATACTGTTTCAGTACCAGTCATAGCATCACTTGGCTTTAGACGACACATTAGAGACAGATCCCGCATGGGGTGTAAGTACACAGTGACTCCTGTTGCTGACTTAACAATTTGACACTCCTGTTCATGGCGTCAGTAATCTCCCTAGGCTCTAGTCATGAGTTGCCAGGGCTATGGAAGCCTTTAGACTTCGCTGACTTTGATCTTATTCCGATAGGGTCAAAGTCAAAGTGGAGGTTCTCTCCTCCCTTCGGAGAAGGGTACCTCCTTCTTTGATGGCCCCGTTCTTTCCACTGGGATCTCACTCACAGAGATCATTCATTTAGGTCTTTTTTTTTCCATGATATCTTGGCTTTCCATGCCTGCTATACTCTCATGGGCTCTTCAGCCAGATCTGAATGCCTTGAGGGCTGATTCTGAGGCCGGAGTGTTGTTTAGGACATCTGCCATCCTATGAGTCTGCTGTGTATCCCACTTCCCATGTTGGATCTTTCTCTCCCTTTTTGATTCTATCAGTTAGTATTAGCAGATACTTGTCTTGTTTGTGTGATCTCTTTGACTCTTAGACCTATCAGAGCTATCAATTGTGAGCTGAAATTGATCGCTTGGACTAGTGCGATGGCATTGGTACATGCCATCTTGATGGAATTGTGTTGGAATCCCCTGCACATTTCTAACTCCACCATTTGCGGCCAGTCCGATTGAGCATGTTCCTAATTGTTCATCTCCTCCCTCTCTTTTTCCACTCTTAGATTTAACAGGGATCACTTTTCGGTTAAAATTTAAACACCTGAGAATAATTGTGTGTTAATTACTGAGTTCAACCAATAGTACTAGAACAACAACAACAACAACAAATACTAAAAAGGATAAAGTATTACATTGTACATCTAAAGTCAGGACAGGAGCTGATCAGTTCATTGTTGCTTATAGTGTCCATTTCACTTAACAGGTTTTCTCTTTGGCGCTCAGTTGTCACCGATCAGGGAAAACAATTGATATTTTTCTCTTTGGGACTGGCTTAATTCACTCAGCATGATGTTTTCCAGATTGCTCCATCTTGTTGCAAATGACTGGGTTTCGTTGTTTCTTACTGCTGTATAGTATTCTATGGAGTACATGTCCCATAATTTCTTTATCCAGTCTACTGTTGATGGGCATTTGGGTTGGTTCCAGGTCTTAGCTATTGTGAATTGAGCTGCAATAAACATTAATGTGCAGATGGCTTTTTTATTTGCCAAATTAAATTCCTTTGGGTAAATTCCAAGGAGTGGGATGGCTGGGTTGTATGGTAGGGTTATGTTCAGGTTTCTGAGGAATCCCCAGACAGACTTCCATAGTGGCTTAACCAGTTTGCATTCCCACCAACAGTGGGTTAGTGTCCCTTTTTCCCCACATCCTCTCCAGCATCTGTTGTTGGTAGATTTCTGAATGTGAGCTATTCTCACCGGGGTGAGATGGAACCTCATTGTGGTTTTGATTTGCATTTCTCTGATTGCTAGTGATCTTGAACATTTTTTCATGTGTCTGTTGGCCATTTGGATTTCCTCTTTCGAAAAATGTCTATTGAGGTCCTTGGTCCATCTCTTAAGTGGGTTGTTTGTTTTGTTGTTGTGGATTTTCTTGATTTCTTTGTAGATTCTGGTTATCAATCCTTTATCTGTAGTATAGTTTGCGAATATTTTTTCCCATTCTGTTGGTTGCCTCTTCACTTTCCTGACTGTTTCTTTTGAAGTACAGAAACTTCTCAATTTGATGCAATCCCAAATGTTAATTTTGGTTTTGACTGCCTGTGCTGTTGGAGTATTTTCCAGATCTAGAAAAAATGATGCTGAAATTCATATGGAGACACAGAAGACCTCGAATAGCCAAAGCAATCCTGTACAACAAAAACAAAGCCGGAGGCATCACAATACCTGATTTTAGGACATACTACAGGGCAGTTGTTATCAAAACAGCATGGTACTGGTACAGAAACAGATGGATAGACCAATGGAACAGAATAGAAACACCAGAAATCAATCCAAACATCTACAGCCAACTTATATTTGACCAAAGATCCAAATCTAATCCCTGGAATAAAGACAGTCTATTCAATAAATGGTGCTGGAAAAATTGGATTTCCACATGCAGAAGCTTGAAGCAAGACCCATACCTATCACCTTACACAAAAATTCACTCAACATGGATTAAAGACTTAAATCTACGACCCAAAACCATCAAATTATTAGAGAGCATTGGAGAAACCCTGCAAGATATAGGCACAGGCAAAGACTTCCTGGAAAAGTAAAAATGGTTTTGGAGAAAAGCAAAGTCTTTTCCTTCGGGCAGTGCATAATATGTCATCTATACAAACAGAAATATCATGTTTGTTTGCCACACTTCCTCTAGCTTACTCCCTAGAAAATATGAATGTGGAGAGCTGGTGTCTCCATGTGGAACCAATTAGTGTTTCCCAACACAAAATTAAATGTTCCCTGATAAAAAATATTCAAATCAATAAAGTCTGTCGAGAATATCCGGAAAACTTTAACACAGAACCTGTAGCAATATCTGGGATTGAGTTAGACATAACACAACCGGATATTTCTGGTTTCATGCAGTCATATCCGGACAAACTGGTGTGGAATTCGTATGCAATGGCCCAAGATAATCACAGTAAAAATGGTTTTGGAGAAAAGCACAGACTTTTCGTTAGGCAAGTGCTTAAAATGTCATCTTTACAAACAGAAATATCATGTTTGTTTGCCAGAGTTCCTCTAGCATTCTCCTAGAAAATACGAATGTGTAGAGCTGGTGTCTGCATGTGGAATGAATGAGTGTTTCCCAACACAAAATTAAATGTTCCCTGACAAAAAAAACATTCAAAACAATAAAGTCCATCGATAATATCCAGAAAACACAAACACAGAGGCTGTAGCAATATCTGGGATTGAGTTAGCCAAAACACAACCGGATATTTCTGGTGTCATTCAATCATGTCCGGACAACGTGGTGTGGAATTCGTATGCAATGGACCGAGAAAATCACAGTAAAAATGCTTTTGGAGAAATGCAAAGTCTTTTGCTTCGGGCAATGCATAAAATGCCATGTATACAAACAGAAATATCATCTTTGTTTGCCACAGATCCTCTGGCTTTCTCCCTAGAAAATACGAATGTGGAGAGCTGGTGTCTCCATGTGGAGTCAACTAGTGTTTCCCAGCACAAAACTAAATGTTCTCTGATAAAAAACATTCAAAATAATGAAGTCTGTCGATAATATCCGGAAAACATTAACACAGAACCTGTAGCAATATCTGGGATATAGTTAGCCAAAACACAACCCGATATTTCTTGTTTCTCCAGGTACATCTGGACAAAGTGGTGTGGAATGCAATGGACCAAGAGAATCAGAGTAAAAATGGTTTTGGAACAAAGCAAAGTCTTTTAGCTTGGCAAGTGATGAAATGTCATCTATACAAACAGAAATATCATGTTTGTTTGCCGCAGTTCCTCCAGCTTTCTCCCTAGAAAACACGAATGTGTAGAGCTGGTGTCCCCATGTAGAACCAATTAGTGTTTCACAGCAAAAAATTTAATGTTCCCTTGTAAAAAAACAGTCAAAACAATATAGTACATCGATAATATCCAGAAGACACAAACACAGAGGCTTTCCCAATATTTCAGATGGAGTTAGCATAAACACAACCGGATATATTTCGTTAAATCCAGTCATATCCGGACAAAGTGTTGTGGAATTCGTATGCAATGGACTGATAAAATCAGAGTAAAAATGGTTTTGGAGAAAAGCAAAGTCTTTTCTTTTGGCAAGTGTATAAATTGTTATCTATTCAAAGAGAAATGTCATGATTGTTTGCCACAGTTCATCTTGCATTCACTCTAGAAAATATGAATGTGTAGAGCTGGTGTCTCCATGTGGAATCAACTAGTCTTTCCCAGCACAAAATTAAATATTCCTGATAAAAAACATTCAAAATAATAAATCCATTGATAATATCCAGGAAACAGAAACGCAGAGCCTGTAGCAATATCTGGGATTGAGTTAGCGAAAACACAACCGGATATTTCTGGTTTCCTCAAGGCATATCCAGATAAAGAGGTGTGGAATTGGTATGCAGTGGACCGAGAGAATCACAGTAAAAATGGTTTGGAGAAAAGCAAAGTCTTTTCTTTAGGCAAGTGCATGAAATGTCATCTATATAAACAGAAATATCATGTTTGTTTGCCGCAGTTCCTCTAGCTTTCTCCTTAGAAATTACGAATGTGTAGAGCTGGTGTCTCCATGTGGAGTCAACTAGTGTTTCCTAGCACAAAATTAAATGTTCCCTGATAAAAAACATTCAAAAATAAAGTCTGTCGATATTATCTAGAAAACAGTAACAAAGAGGCTGCAGCAATATCTGGAATTGAGTTAGCCAAAACACAACTGCATATTTCTGGTTTCATCCAGTCAAATCCGGAGAAAGTGGTGTGGAATTCCTATGCAATAGACCGAGAAAATCACAGTAAAAATGGTTTTGGAGAAAAGCAACGTCTTTTTCTTAGGCAAGTGCATGAAATGTCATCTATACAAACAGAAATATCATGTTTGTTTGCCGCATTTCCCCTAGCTTTCTCCCTAGAAAATATGAATGCGTTCAGCTGGTGATCCTAGTGAAGTCAGGTAGTGTTTCTACGGTATAATATTAAATGTTCTATGATAAAAAACATTCAATACAAGAAGTCCATTGATAATATCCGGAAAACACAACCACAGAGGCTGTAGCAATATCTGGGATTGAGTTAGCCAAAACACAACCAGATATTTCTGGTTTCATCCAGTCATATCCGGACAAAGTGGTATGGAATTCGTATGCAATGGACCGAGAAAATCACAGTAAAATGGTTTTGGAGAAAAGCAAAGTCTATTCGTTGTTCAAGTGTACAAAATGTCATCTATTCAAACAGAAATATCATGTTTGTTTGCCGCAGTTCCTCTAGTTTTCTCCCTAGAATATATGAATGTGTAGAGCTGGTGTCTCCATGTGGAACCAATTAGTGTTTCTACAGTACAAAATTAAATGTTCCCTGATAAACAACATTCAAAACAATAAAGTCCATCAATAATATCCAGAAAACACAAACACAGAGGCTTTCACAATATTTCGGATTGAGTTAGCCAAAACACAACCGGATATTTCTGGTTTCATCCAGTCATATAAGGACAAAGTGGTGTGGAATTTGTATGGAATGGACTGAGAAAATCAGAGTAAAATGGTTTTGGAGAAAAGCAAAGTCTTTTCCTTTGGCCAGTGCATAAAATGTCATCTATACAAACAGAAATATGATGTGTTTTTGCCGCAGTTCCTCTAGCTTTCTGCCTAGAAAAGACGAAAGTGTAGAGCTTGTGTCTCCATGTGGAACCACTTAGTGTTTCCTAGCACAAAATTAAATGTTCCCTGATAAAAAACATTCAAAACAATAAAGTCCATCGATAATATCTAGAAAACACAAATACAGAGGCTGTAGCAATATCTGGGATTGAGTTAGTGAAAACACTTCTGGATATTTCTGGTTTCATCCAGTCATATCCGGACAAAGTGGTCTGGAAATCGTATTCAATGGAAGGAGAAAATCACAGTAAAAATGGTTTTGGAGGAAAGCAAAGTCTTTTCTTAGGCAAGTGTACAAAATGTCATCTATTCAAACAGAAATATCATGTTTGTTTGCCGCAGTTCCACTAGTTTTCACCTAGAAAATACGAATGTGTTGAGCTGGTGTCTCCATGTAGAGTCAACTAGTGTTTCTGCGGTACAAAATTGAATGTTCCCTGAAAAAAAAAATCAAAACATTAAGTCTGTCGAGAATATCCAGAAAACTTTAAAACAGAACCTGTAGCAATATCTGGGATTGAGTTAGCCAAAACACAACCAGATATTTCTGGTTTCATCAAGTCATATCGTGAAAAAGTGGTGTGGAATTCGTATGCATTGGACTTAGAAAATCACAGTAAAAATTGTTTTGGAGAAAAGAAAAGTCTTTTCCTTCGGCAAGTACATAAAATGTCATCTATACAAACATAAATATGTGGTGTGGAATTCGTATGCAATGGACCGAGAAAATCACAGTAAAAATGTTTTTTTTTATTAAACTTTTATTTAATGAATATAAATTTCCAAAGTATAGCTTATGGGTTACAATGGCTTCCCCCCTCCCATTACTTCCCTCCCGCCCGCAACCCTCCCCCCTCCCGCTCCCTTTCCCCTTCCATTCATGTAAAGATTCATTTTCAATTCTCTTTGTATACAGAAGATCAGTTTAGTATATATTAGGTAAAGATTTCAACATTTTGCCCATATAGCAACATCAAGTGAAAAAACTACCATTGGATTACTAATTATAGCATTAAATAGCAATGTATAGCACATTAAAGACAGAGATCCTACATAATTTTTTTTCAAAATAATTAATTTTCTATGCCATTTCCATTTTAACACCAGGTTGTTTTTTTTTTTCATTTCCAATTCTCTTTATATACAGAAGATCACTTCAGTATATAATTAGCAAAGACCTCATCAGTCTGCGCCCACACAGAAATGCAAAGTATAAAAATACTGTTTCAGTACCAGTCATAGCATCACTTGGCTTTAGATGACACATTAGAGACAGATCCCGCATGGGGTGTAAGTACACAGTGACTCCTGTTGCTGACTTAACAATTTGACACTCCTGTTCATGGCGTCAGTAATCTCCCTAGGCTCTAGTCATGAGTTGCCAGGGCTATGGAAGCCTTTAGAGTTCGCTGACTTTGATCTTATTCCGATAGGGTCAAAGTCAAAGTGGAGGTTCTCTCCTCCCTTCGGAGAAGGGTACCTCCTTCTTTGATGGCCCCGTTCTTTCCACTGGGATCTCACTCACAGAGATCATTCATTTAGGTCTTTTTTTTTCCATGATATCTTGGCTTTCCATGCCTGCTATACTCTCATGGGCTCTTCAGCCAGATCTGAATGCCTTGAGGGCTGATTCTGAGGCCGGAGTGTTGTTTAGGACATCTGCCATCCTATGAGTCTGCTGTGTATCCCACTTCCCATGTTGGATCTTTCTCTCCCTTTTTGATTCTATCAGTTAGTATTAGCAGATACTTGTCTTGTTTGTGTGATCTCTTTGACTCTTAGACCTATCAGAGCTATCAATTGTGAGCTGAAATTGATCGCTTGGACTAGTGCGATGGCATTGGTACATGCCATCTTGATGGAATTGTGTTGGAATCCCCTGCACATTTCTAACTCCACCATTTGCGGCCAGTCCGATTGAGCATGTTCCTAATTGTTCATCTCCTCCCTCTCTTTTTCCACTCTTAGATTTAACAGGGATCACTTTTCGGTTAAAATTTAAACACCTGAGAATAATTGTGTGTTAATTACTGAGTTCAACCAATAGTACTAGAACAACAACAACAACAACAAATACTAAAAAGGATAAAGTATTACATTGTACATCTAAAGTCAGGACAGGAGCTGATCAGTTCATTGTTGCTTATAGTGTCCATTTCACTTAACAGGTTTTCTCTTTGGCGCTCAGTTGTCACCGATCAGGGAAAACAATTGATATTTTTTCTCTTTGGGACTGGCTTAATTCACTCAGCATGATGTTTTCCAGATTGCTCCATCTTGTTGCAAATGACTGGGTTTCGTTGTTTCTTACTGCTGTATAGTATTCTATGGAGTACATGTCCCATAATTTCTTTATCCAGTCTACTGTTGATGGGCATTTGGGTTGGTTCCAGGTCTTAGCTATTGTGAATTGAGCTGCAATAAACATTAATGTGCAGATGGCTTTTTTATTTGCCAAATTAAATTCCTTTGGGTAAATTCCAAGGAGTGGGATGGCTGGGTTGTATGGTAGGGTTATGTTCAGGTTTCTGAGGAATCTCCAGACAGACTTCCATAGTGGCTTAACCAGTTTGCATTCCCACCAACAGTGGGTTAGTGTCCCTTTTTCCCCACATCCTCTCCAGCATCTGTTGTTGGTAGATTTCTGAATGTGAGCTATTCTCACCGGGGTGAGATGGAACCTCATTGTGGTTTTGATTTGCATTTCTCTGATTGCTAGTGATCTTGAACATTTTTTCATGTGTCTGTTGGCCATTTGGATTTCCTCTTTCGAAAAATGTCTATTGAGGTCCTTGGTCCATCTCTTAAGTGGGTTGTTTGTTTTGTTGTTGTGGATTTTCTTGATTTCTTTGTAGATTCTGGTTATCAATCCTTTATCTGTAGTATAGTTTGCGAATATTTTTTCCCATTCTGTTGGTTGCCTCTTCACTTTCCTGACTGTTTCTTTTGAAGTACAGAAACTTCTCAATTTGATGCAATCCCAAATGTTAATTTTGGTTTTGACTGCCTGTGCTGTTGGAGTATTTTCCAGATCTAGAAAAAATGATGCTGAAATTCATATGGAGACACAGAAGACCTCGAATAGCCAAAGCAATCCTGTACAACAAAAACAAAGCCGGAGGCATCACAATACCTGATTTTAGGACATACTACAGGGCAGTTGTTATCAAAACAGCATGGTACTGGTACAGAAACAGATGGATAGACCAATGGAACAGAATAGAAACACCAGAAATCAATCCAAACATCTACAGCCAACTTATATTTGACCAAAGATCCAAATCTAATCCCTGGAATAAAGACAGTCTATTCAATAAATGGTGCTGGAAAAATTGGATTTCCACATGCAGAAGCTTGAAGCAAGACCCATACCTATCACCTTACACAAAAATTCACTCAACATGGATTAAAGACTTAAATCTACGACCCGAAACCATCAAATTATTAGAGAGCATTGGAGAAACCCTGCAAGATATAGGCACAGGCAAAGACTTCCTGGAAAAGTAAAAATGGTTTTGGAGAAAAGCAAAGTCTTTTCCTTCGGGCAGTGCATAATATGTCATCTATACAAACAGAAATATCATGTTTGTTTGCCACACTTCCTCTAGCTTACTCCCTAGAAAATATGAATGTGGAGAGCTGGTGTCTCCATGTGGAACCAATTAATGTTTCCCAACACAAAATTAAATGTTCCCTGATAAAAAAAATTCAAAACAATAAAGTCTGTCGAGAATATCCGGAAAACTTTAACACAGAACCTGTAGCAATATCTGGGATTGAGTTAGACATAACACAACCGGATATTTCTGGTTTCATGCAGTCATATCCGGACAACGTGGTGTGGAATTCCTATGCAATGGACCGAGAAAATCACAGTAAAAATGCTTTTGGAGAAATGCAAAGTCTTTTGCTTCGGGCAATGCATAAAATGCCATGTATACAAACAAAAATATCATCTTTGTTTGCCACAGATCCTCTGGCTTTCTCCCTAGAAAATACGAATGTGTAGAGCTGGTGTCTCCATGTGGAGTCAACTAGTGTTTCCCAGCACAAAACTAAATGTTCTCTGATAAAAAACATTCAAAATAATGAAGTCTGTCGATAATATCCGGAAAACATTAACACAGAACCTGTAGCAATATCTGGGATTGAGTTAGCCAAAACACAACCGGATATTTCTGGTTTCATGCAGTCATATCCGGACAAACTGGTGTGGAATTCGTATGCAATGGCCCAAGATAATCACAGTAAAAATGGTTTTGGAGAAAAGCACAGACTTTTCGTTAGGCAAGTGCTTAAAATGTCATCTATACAAACAGAAATATCATGTTTGTTTGCCAGAGTTCCTCTAGCATTCTCCTAGAAAATACGAATGTGTAGAGCTGGTGTCTGCATGTGGAATGAATGAGTGTTTCCCAACACAAAATTAAATGTTCCCTGACAAAAAAAACATTCAAAACAATAAAGTCCATCGATAATATCCAGAAAACACAAACACAGAGGCTGTAGCAATATCTGGGATTTAGTTAGCCAAAACACAACCGGATATTTCTGGTGTCATTCAATCATGTCCGGGCAACGTGGTGTGGAATTCGTATGCAATGGACTGATAAAATCAGAGTAAAAATGCTTTTGGAGAAATGCAAAGTCTTTTGCTTCGGGCAATGCATAAAATGCCATGTATACAAACAGAAATATCATCTTTGTTTGCCACAGATCCTCTGGCTTTCTCCCTAGAAAATACGAATGTGTAGAGCTGGTGTCTCCATGTGGAGTCAACTAGTGTTTCCCAGCACAAAACTAAATGTTCTCTGATAAAAAACATTCAAAATAATGAAGTCTGTCGATAATATCCGGAAAACATTAACACAGAACCTGTAGCAATATCTGGGATATAGTTAGCCAAAACACAACCCGATATTTCTTGTTTCTCCAGGTACATCTGGACAAAGTGGTGTGGAATGCAATGGACCAAGAGAATCAGAGTAAAAATGGTTTTGGAACAAAGCAAAGTCTTTTAGCTTGGCAAGTGATGAAATGTCATCTATACAAACAGAAATATCATGTTTGTTTGCCGCAGTTCCTCCAGCTTTCTCCCTAGAAAACACGAATGTGTAGAGCTGGTGTCCCCATGTAGAACCAATTAGTGTTTCACAGCAAAAAATTTAATGTTCCCTTGTAAAAAAACAGTCAAAACAATAAAGTACATCGATAATATCCAGAAGACACAAACACAGAGGCTTTCACAATATTTCAGATGGAGTTAGCATAAACACAACCGGATATATTTTGTTAAATCCAGTCATATCCGGACAAAGTGTTGTGGAATTCGTATGCAATGGACTGATAAAATCAGAGTAAAAATGGTTTTGGAGAAAAGCAAAGTCTTTTCTTTTGGCAAGTGTATAAATTGTTATCTATTCAAAGAGAAATGTCATGATTGTTTGCCACAGTTCATCTTGCATTCACTCTAGAAAATATGAATGTGTAGAGCTGGTGTCTCCATGTGGAGTCAATTCGTGTTTCTACGGTACAAAATTAAATGTTCCCTGATAAAAAACATTCAAAACAATTAAGTCCGTTGATAATATCCGGAAAACACAAACACAGAGGCTTTCACAATATTTCGGATTGAGTAGGCCAAAACACAACCGGATATTTCTGGTTTCATCCAGCAATATCCGGACAAAGTTGTGTGGAATTCGTATGCAATGGACCGGACTGGGAAAGTCACAGTAAAAATAGTTTTGGAGAAAAGCAAAATCTTTTCGTTAGGCAACTGCATAAAATGAAATCTATACAAACAGAAATATCATGTTTGTTTGCCGCAGTTCCTCTAGCTTTCTCCCTGGAAAATACGAATGTGTAGAGCTGGTGTCTCCATGTGGAACCAAATACTGTTTCCCAGCACAAAATTAAATGTTCCCTGATAAAAAACATTCAAACCAATAAGTCCATTGATAATATCCAGAAAACACAAAAACAGAAGCTGTTGCAATATCTAGGATTGAGTTAGCCAAAACTCAACTGGATATTTCTGTTTTCATCCAGTCATATGCGGACAAAGTGGTGTGGAATTCATATGCAATGGACTGAGTAAATCACGGTAAAATGGTTTTGGAGAAAAGCAAAGTCTTTTCGTTAGGCAAGTGCATGAAATGTCTTCTATACAAACAGAAATATCATGTTTGTTTGCCGCAGTTCCTCTAGCTTTCTCCTTAGAAATTACGAATGTGTAGAGCTGGTGTCTCCATGTGGAGTCAACTAGTGTTTCCTAGCACAAAATTAAATGTTCCCTGATAAAAAACATTCAAAAATAAAGTCTGTCGATATTATCTAGAAAACAGTAACAAAGAGGCTGCAGCAATATCTGGAATTGAGTTAGCCAAAACACAACTGCATATTTCTGGTTTCATCCAGTCAAATCCGGAGAAAGTGGTGTGGAATTCCTATGCAATAGACCGAGAAAATCACAGTAAAAATGGTTTTGGAGAAAAGCAACGTCTTTTTCTTAGGCAAGTGCATGAAATGTCATCTATACAAACAGAAATATCATGTTTGTTTGCCGCATTTCCCCTAGCTTTCTCCCTAGAAAATATGAATGCGTTCAGCTGGTGATCCTAGTGAAGTCAGGTAGTGTTTCTACGGTATAATATTAAATGTTCTATGATAAAAAACATTCAATACAAGAAGTCCATTGATAATATCCGGAAAACACAACCACAGAGGCTGTAGCAATATCTGGGATTGAGTTAGCCAAAACACAACCAGATATTTCTGGTTTCATCCAGTCATATCCGGACAAAGTGGTATGGAATTCGTATGCAATGGACCGAGAAAATCACAGTAAAATGGTTTTGGAGAAAAGCAAAGTCTATTCGTTGTTCAAGTGTACAAAATGTCATCTATTCAAACAGAAATATCATGTTTGTTTGCCGCAGTTCCTCTAGTTTTCTCCCTAGAATATATGAATGTGTAGAGCTGGTGTCTCCATGTGGAACCAATTAGTGTTTCTACAGTACAAAATTAAATGTTCCCTGATAAACAACATTCAAAACAATAAAGTCCATCAATAATATCCAGAAAACACAAACACAGAGGCTTTCACAATATTTCGGATTGAGTTAGCCAAAACACAACCGGATATTTCTGGTTTCATCCAGTCATATAAGGACAAAGTGGTGTGGAATTTGTATGGAATGGACTGAGAAAATCAGAGTAAAATGGTTTTGGAGAAAAGCAAAGTCTTTTCCTTTGGCCAGTGCATAAAATGTCATCTATACAAACAGAAATATGATGTGTTTTTGCCGCAGTTCCTCTAGCTTTCTGCCTAGAAAAGACGAAAGTGTAGAGCTTGTGTCTCCATGTGGAACCACTTAGTGTTTCCTAGCACAAAATTAAATGTTCCCTGATAAAAAACATTCAAAACAATAAAGTCCATCGATAATATCTATAAAACACAAATACAGAGGCTGTAGCAATATCTGGGATTGAGTTAGTGAAAACACTTCTGGATATTTCTGGTTTCATCCAGTCATATCCGGACAAAGTGGTCTGGAAATCGTATTCAATGGAAGGAGAAAATCACAGTAAAAATGGTTTTGGAGGAAAGCAAAGTCTTTTCTTAGGCAAGTGTACAAAATGTCATCTATTCAAACAGAAATATCATGTTTGTTTGCCGCAGTTCCACTAGTTTTCACCTAGAAAATACGAATGTGTTGAGCTGGTGTCTCCATGTAGAGTCAACTAGTGTTTCTGCGGTACAAAATTGAATGTTCCCTGAAAAAAAAAATCAAAACATTAAGTCTGTCGAGAATATCCAGAAAACTTTAAAACAGAACCTGTAGCAATATCTGGGGTTGAGTTAGCCAAAACACAACCAGATATTTCTGGTTTCATCAAGTCATATCGTGAAAAAGTGGTGTGGAATTCGTATGCATTGGACTTAGAAAATCACAGTAAAAATTGTTTTGGAGAAAAGAAAAGTCTTTTCCTTCGGCAAGTACATAAAATGTCATCTATACAAACATAAATATGTGGTGTGGAATTCGTATGCAATGGACCGAGAAAATCACAGTAAAAATGTTTTTTTTATTAAACTTTTATTTAATGAATATAAATTTCCAAAGTATAGCTTATGGGTTACAATGGCTTCCCCCCTCCCATTACTTCCCTCCCGCCCGCAACCCTCCCCCCTCCCGCTCCCTTTCCCCTTCCATTCATGTAAAGATTCATTTTCAATTCTCTTTGTATACAGAAGATCAGTTTAGTATATATTAGGTAAAGATTTCAACATTTTGCCCATATAGCAACATCAAGTGAAAAAACTACCATTGGATTACTAATTATAGCATTAAATAGCAATGTACAGCACATTAAAGACAGAGATCCTACATAATTTTTTTTCAAAATAATTAATTTTCTATGCCATTTCCATTTTAACACCAGGTTGTTTTTTTTTTCATTTCCAATTCTCTTTATATACAGAAGATCACTTCAGTATATAATTAGCAAAGACCTCATCAGTCTGCGCCCACACAGAAATGCAAAGTATAAAAATACTGTTTCAGTACCAGTCATAGCATCACTTGGCTTTAGATGACACATTAGAGACAGATCCCGCATGGGGTGTAAGTACACAGTGACTCCTGTTGCTGACTTAACAATTTGACACTCCTGTTCATGGCGTCAGTAATCTCCCTAGGCTCTAGTCATGAGTTGCCAGGGCTATGGAAGCCTTTAGACTTCGCTGACTTTGATCTTATTCCGATAGGGTCAAAGTCAAAGTGGAGGTTCTCTCCTCCCTTCGGAGAAGGGTACCTCCTTCTTTGATGGCCCCGTTCTTTCCACTGGGATCTCACTCACAGAGATCATTCATTTAGGTCTTTTTTTTTCCATGATATCTTGGCTTTCCATGCCTGCTATACTCTCATGGGCTCTTCAGCCAGATCTGAATGCCTTGAGGGCTGATTCTGAGGCCGGAGTGTTGTTTAGGACATCTGCCATCCTATGAGTCTGCTGTGTATCCCACTTCCCATGTTGGATCTTTCTCTCCCTTTTTGATTCTATCAGTTAGTATTAGCAGATACTTGTCTTGTTTCTGTGATCTCTTTGACTCTTAGACCTATCAGAGCTATCAATTGTGAGCTGAAATTGATCACTTGGACTAGTGCGATGGCATTGGTACATGCCATCTTGATGGAATTGTGTTGGAATCCCCTGCACATTTCTAACTCCACCATTTGCGGCCAGTCCGATTGAGCATGTTCCTAATTGTTCATCTCCTCCCTCTCTTTTTCCACTCTTAGATTTAACAGGGATCACTTTTCGGTTAAAATTTAAACACCTGAGAATAATTGTGTGTTAATTACTGAGTTCAACCAATAGTACTAGAACAACAACAACAACAACAAATACTAAAAAGGATAAAGTATTACATTGTACATCTAAAGTCAGGACAGGAGCTGATCAGTTCATTGTTGCTTATAGTGTCCATTTCACTTAACAGGTTTTCTCTTTGGCGCTCAGTTGTCACCGATCAGGGAAAACAATTGATATTTTTTCTCTTTGGGACTGGCTTAATTCACTCAGCATGATGTTTTCCAGATTGCTCCATCTTGTTGCAAATGACTGGGTTTCGTTGTTTCTTACTGCTGTATAGTATTCTATGGAGTACATGTCCCATAATTTCTTTATCCAGTCTACTGTTGATGGGCATTTGGGTTGGTTCCAGGTCTTAGCTATTGTGAATTGAGCTGCAATAAACATTAATGTGCAGATGGCTTTTTTATTTGCCAAATTAAATTCCTTTGGGTAAATTCCAAGGAGTGGGATGGCTGGGTTGTATGGTAGGGTTATGTTCAGGTTTCTGAGGAATCTCCAGACAGACTTCCATAGTGGCTTAACCAGTTTGCATTCCCACCAACAGTGGGTTAGTGTCCCTTTTTCCCCACATCCTCTCCAGCATCTGTTGTTGGTAGATTTCTGAATGTGAGCTATTCTCACCGGGGTGAGATGGAACCTCATTGTGGTTTTGATTTGCATTTCTCTGATTGCTAGTGATCTTGAACATTTTTTCATGTGTCTGTTGGCCATTTGGATTTCCTCTTTCGAAAAATGTCTATTGAGGTCCTTGGTCCATCTCTTAAGTGGGTTGTTTGTTTTGTTGTTGTGGATTTTCTTGATTTCTTTGTAGATTCTGGTTATCAATCCTTTATCTGTAGTATAGTTTGCGAATATTTTTTCCCATTCTGTTGGTTGCCTCTTCACTTTCCTGACTGTTTCTTTTGAAGTACAGAAACTTCTCAATTTGATGCAATCCCAAATGTTAATTTTGGTTTTGACTGCCTGTGCTGTTGGAGTATTTTCCAGATCTAGAAAAAATGATGCTGAAATTCATATGGAGACACAGAAGACCTCGAATAGCCAAAGCAATCCTGTACAACAAAAACAAAGCTGGAGGCATCACAATACCTGATTTTAGGACATACTACAGGGCAGTTGTTATCAAAACAGCATGGTACTGGTACAGAAACAGATGGATAGACCAATGGAACAGAATAGAAACACCAGAAATCAATCCAAACATCTACAGCCAACTTATATTTGACCAAAGATCCAAATCTAATCCCTGGAATAAAGACAGTCTATTCAATAAATGGTGCTGGAAAAATTGGATTTCCACATGCAGAAGCTTGAAGCAAGACCCATACCTATCACCTTACACAAAAATTCACTCAACATGGATTAAAGACTTAAATCTACGACCCGAAACCATCAAATTATTAGAGAGCATTGGAGAAACCCTGCAAGATATAGGCACAGGCAAAGACTTCCTGGAAAAGTAAAAATGGTTTTGGAGAAAAGCAAAGTCTTTTCCTTCGGGCAGTGCATAATATGTCATCTATACAAACAGAAATATCATGTTTGTTTGCCACACTTCCTCTAGCTTACTCCCTAGAAAATATGAATGTGGAGAGCTGGTGTCTCCATGTGGAACCAATTAATGTTTCCCAACACAAAATTAAATGTTCCCTGATAAAAAAAAATTCAAAACAATAAAGTCTGTCGAGAATATCCGGAAAACTTTAACACAGAACCTGTAGCAATATCTGGGATTGAGTTAGACATAACACAACCGGATATTTCTGGTTTCATGCAGTCATATCCGGACAACGTGGTGTGGAATTCCTATGCAATGGACCGAGAAAATCACAGTAAAAATGCTTTTGGAGAAATGCAAAGTCTTTTGCTTCGGGCAATGCATAAAATGCCATGTATACAAACAAAAATATCATCTTTGTTTGCCACAGATCCTCTGGCTTTCTCCCTAGAAAATACGAATGTGTAGAGCTGGTGTCTCCATGTGGAGTCAACTAGTGTTTCCCAGCACAAAACTAAATGTTCTCTGATAAAAAACATTCAAAATAATGAAGTCTGTCGATAATATCCGGAAAACATTAACACAGAACCTGTAGCAATATCTGGGATTGAGTTAGCCAAAACACAACCGGATATTTCTGGTTTCATGCAGTCATATCCGGACAAACTGGTGTGGAATTCGTATGCAATGGCCCAAGATAATCACAGTAAAAATGGTTTTGGAGAAAAGCACAGACTTTTCGTTAGGCAAGTGCTTAAAATGTCATCTATACAAACAGAAATATCATGTTTGTTTGCCAGAGTTCCTCTAGCATTCTCCTAGAAAATACGAATGTGTAGAGCTGGTGTCTGCATGTGGAATGAATGAGTGTTTCCCAACACAAAATTAAATGTTCCCTGACAAAAAAAAACATTCAAAACAATAAAGTCCATCGATAATATCCAGAAAACACAAACACAGAGGCTGTAGCAATATCTGGGATTTAGTTAGCCAAAACACAACCGGATATTTCTGGTGTCATTCAATCATGTCCGGGCAACGTGGTGTGGAATTCGTATGCAATGGACTGATAAAATCAGAGTAAAAATGCTTTTGGAGAAATGCAAAGTCTTTTGCTTCGGGCAATGCATAAAATGCCATGTATACAAACAGAAATATCATCTTTGTTTGCCACAGATCCTCTGGCTTTCTCCCTAGAAAATACGAATGTGTAGAGCTGGTGTCTCCATGTGGAGTCAACTAGTGTTTCCCAGCACAAAACTAAATGTTCTCTGATAAAAAACATTCAAAATAATGAAGTCTGTCGATAATATCCGGAAAACATTAACACAGAACCTGTAGCAATATCTGGGATATAGTTAGCCAAAACACAACCCGATATTTCTTGTTTCTCCAGGTACATCTGGACAAAGTGGTGTGGAATGCAATGGACCAAGAGAATCAGAGTAAAAATGGTTTTGGAACAAAGCAAAGTCTTTTAGCTTGGCAAGTGATGAAATGTCATCTATACAAACAGAAATATCATGTTTGTTTGCCGCAGTTCCTCCAGCTTTCTCCCTAGAAAACACGAATGTGTAGAGCTGGTGTCCCCATGTAGAACCAATTAGTGTTTCACAGCAAAAAATTTAATGTTCCCTTGTAAAAAAACAGTCAAAACAATAAAGTACATCGATAATATCCAGAAGACACAAACACAGAGGCTTTCACAATATTTCAGATGGAGTTAGCATAAACACAACCGGATATATTTTGTTAAATCCAGTCATATCCGGACAAAGTGTTGTGGAATTCGTATGCAATGGACTGATAAAATCAGAGTAAAAATGGTTTTGGAGAAAAGCAAAGTCTTTTCTTTTGGCAAGTGTATAAATTGTTATCTATTCAAAGAGAAATGTCATGATTGTTTGCCACAGTTCATCTTGCATTCACTCTAGAAAATATGAATGTGTAGAGCTGGTGTCTCCATGTGGAGTCAATTCGTGTTTCTACGGTACAAAATTAAATGTTCCCTGATAAAAAACATTCAAAACAATTAAGTCCGTTGATAATATCCGGAAAACACAAACACAGAGGCTTTCACAATATTTCGGATTGAGTAGGCCAAAACACAACCGGATATTTCTGGTTTCATCCAGCCATATCCGGACAAAGTTGTGTGGAATTCGTATGCAATGGACCGGACTGGGAAAGTCACAGTAAAAATAGTTTTGGAGAAAAGCAAAATCTTTTCGTTAGGCAACTGCATAAAATGAAATCTATACAAACAGAAATATCATGTTTGTTTGCCGCAGTTCCTCTAGCTTTCTCCCTGGAAAATACGAATGTGTAGAGCTGGTGTCTCCATGTGGAACCAAATACTGTTTCCCAGCACAAAATTAAATGTTCCCTGATAAAAAACATTCAAACCAATAAGTCCGTTGATAATATCCAGAAAACACAAAAACAGAAGCTGTTGCAATATGTAGGATTGAGTTAGCCAAAACTCAACTGGATATTTCTGTTTTCATCCAGTCATATGCGGACAAAGTGGTGTGGAATTCATATGCAATGGACTGAGTAAATCACGGTAAAATGGTTTTGGAGAAAAGCAAAGTCTTTTCGTTAGGCAAGTGCATGAAATGTCTTCTATACAAACAGAAATATCATGTTTGTTTGCCGCAGTTCCTCTAGCTTTCTCCCTAGAAAACACGAATGTGTAGAGCTGGTGTCTCCATGTGGAATCAACTAGTCTTTCCCAGCACAAAATTAAATATTCCTGATAAAAAACATTCAAAATAATAAATCCATTGATAATATCCAGGAAACAGAAACGCAGAGCCTGTAGCAATATCTGGGATTGAGTTAGCGAAAACACAACCGGATATTTCTGGTTTCCTCAAGGCATATCCAGATAAAGAGGTGTGGAATTGGTATGCAGTGGACCGAGAGAATCACAGTAAAAATGGTTTGGAGAAAAGCAAAGTCTTTTCTTTAGGCAAGTGCATGAAATGTCATCTATATAAACAGAAATATCATGTTTGTTTGCCGCAGTTCCTCTAGCTTTCTCCTTAGAAATTACGAATGTGTAGAGCTGGTGTCTCCATGTGGAGTCAACTAGTGTTTCCTAGCACAAAATTAAATGTTCCCTGATAAAAAACATTCAAAAATAAAGTCTGTCGATATTATCTAGAAAACAGTAACAAAGAGGCTGCAGCAATATCTGGAATTGAGTTAGCCAAAACACAACTGCATATTTCTGGTTTCATCCAGTCAAATCCGGAGAAAGTGGTGTGGAATTCCTATGCAATAGACCGAGAAAATCACAGTAAAAATGGTTTTGGAGAAAAGCAACGTCTTTTTCTTAGGCAAGTGCATGAAATGTCATCTATACAAACAGAAATATCATGTTTGTTTGCCGCATTTCCCCTAGCTTTCTCCCTAGAAAATATGAATGCGTTCAGCTGGTGATCCTAGTGAAGTCAGGTAGTGTTTCTACGGTATAATATTAAATGTTCTATGATAAAAAACATTCAATACAAGAAGTCCATTGATAATATCCGGAAAACACAACCACAGAGGCTGTAGCAATATCTGGGATTGAGTTAGCCAAAACACAACCAGATATTTCTGGTTTCATCCAGTCATATCCGGACAAAGTGGTATGGAATTCGTATGCAATGGACCGAGAAAATCACAGTAAAATGGTTTTGGAGAAAAGCAAAGTCTATTCGTTGTTCAAGTGTACAAAATGTCATCTATTCAAACAGAAATATCATGTTTGTTTGCCGCAGTTCCTCTAGTTTTCTCCCTAGAATATATGAATGTGTAGAGCTGGTGTCTCCATGTGGAACCAATTAGTGTTTCTACAGTACAAAATTAAATGTTCCCTGATAAACAACATTCAAAACAATAAAGTCCATCAATAATATCCAGAAAACACAAACACAGAGGCTTTCACAATATTTCGGATTGAGTTAGCCAAAACACAACCGGATATTTCTGGTTTCATCCAGTCATATAAGGACAAAGTGGTGTGGAATTTGTATGGAATGGACTGAGAAAATCAGAGTAAAATGGTTTTGGAGAAAAGCAAAGTCTTTTCCTTTGGCCAGTGCATAAAATGTCATCTATACAAACAGAAATATGATGTGTTTTTGCCGCAGTTCCTCTAGCTTTCTGCCTAGAAAAGACGAAAGTGTAGAGCTTGTGTCTCCATGTGGAACCACTTAGTGTTTCCTAGCACAAAATTAAATGTTCCCTGATAAAAAACATTCAAAACAATAAAGTCCATCGATAATATCTAGAAAACACAAATACAGAGGCTGTAGCAATATCTGGGATTGAGTTAGTGAAAACACTTCTGGATATTTCTGGTTTCATCCAGTCATATCCGGACAAAGTGGTCTGGAAATCGTATTCAATGGAAGGAGAAAATCACAGTAAAAATGGTTTTGGAGGAAAGCAAAGTCTTTTCTTAGGCAAGTGTACAAAATGTCATCTATTCAAACAGAAATATCATGTTTGTTTGCCGCAGTTCCACTAGTTTTCACCTAGAAAATACGAATGTGTTGAGCTGGTGTCTCCATGTAGAGTCAACTAGTGTTTCTGCGGTACAAAATTGAATGTTCCCTGAAAAAAAAAATTCAAAACATTAAGTCTGTCGAGAATATCCAGAAAACTTTAAAACAGAACCTGTAGCAATATCTGGGATTGAGTTAGCCAAAACACAACCAGATATTTCTGGTTTCATCAAGTCATATCGTGAAAAAGTGGTGTGGAATTCGTATGCATTGGACTTAGAAAATCACAGTAAAAATTGTTTTGGAGAAAAGAAAAGTCTTTTCCTTCGGCAAGTACATAAAATGTCATCTATACAAACATAAATATGTGGTGTGGAATTCGTATGCAATGGACCGAGAAAATCACAGTAAAAATGTTTTTTTTTATTAAACTTTTATTTAATGAATATAAATTTCCAAAGTATAGCTTATGGGTTACAATGGCTTCCCCCCTCCGATTACTTCCCTCCCGCCTGCAACCCTTCCCCCTCCCGCTCCCTTTCCCCTTCCATTCATGTAAAGATTCATTTTCAATTCTCTTTGTATACAGAAGATCAGTTTAGTATATATTAGGTAAAGATTTCAACATTTTGCCCATATAGCAACATCAAGTGAAAAAACTACCATTGGATTACTAATTATAGCATTAAATAGCAATGTACAGCACATTAAAGACAGAGATCCTACATAATTTTTTTTCAAAATAATTAATTTTCTATGCCATTTCCATTTTAACACCAGGTTGTTTTTTTTTTTTCATTTCCAATTCTCTTTATATACAGAAGATCACTTCAGTATATAATTAGCAAAGACCTCATCAGTCTGCGCCCACACAGAAACGCAAAGTATAAAAATACTGTTTCAGTACCAGTCATAGCATCACTTGGCTTTAGACGACACATTAGAGACAGATCCCGCATGGGGTGTAAGTACACAGTGACTCCTGTTGCTGACTTAACAATTTGACACTCCTGTTCATGGCGTCAGTAATCTCCCTAGGCTCTAGTCATGAGTTGCCAGGGCTATGGAAGCCTTTAGAGTTCGCTGACTTTGATCTTATTCCGATAGGGTCAAAGTCAAAGTGGAGGTTCTCTCCTCCCTTCGGAGAAGGGTACCTCCTTCTTTGATGGCCCCGTTCTTTCCACTGGGATCTCACTCACAGAGATCATTCATTTAGGTCTTTTTTTTTCCCATGATATCTTGGCTTTCCATGCCTGCTATACTCTCATGGGCTCTTCAGCCAGATCTGAATGCCTTGAGGGCTGATTCTGAGGCCGGAGTGTTGTTTAGGACATCTGCCATCCTATGAGTCTGCTGTGTATCCCACTTCCCATGTTGGATCTTTCTCTCCCTTTTTGATTCTATCAGTTAGTATTAGCAGATACTTGTCTTGTTTGTGTGATCTCTTTGACTCTTAGACCTATCAGAGCTATCAATTGTGAGCTGAAATTGATCACTTGGACTAGTGCGATGGCATTGGTACATGCCATCTTGATGGAATTGTGTTGGAATCCCCTGCACATTTCTAACTCCACCATTTGCGGCCAGTCCGATTGAGCATGTTCCTAATTGTTCATCTCCTCCCTCTCTTTTTCCACTCTTAGATTTAACAGGGATCACTTTTCGGTTAAAATTTAAACACCTGAGAATAATTGTGTGTTAATTACTGAGTTCAACCAATAGTACTAGAACAACAACAACAACAACAAATACTAAAAAGGATAAAGTATTACATTGTACATCTAAAGTCAGGACAGGAGCTGATCAGTTCATTGTTGCTTATAGTGTCCATTTCACTTAACAGGTTTTCTCTTTGGCGCTCAGTTGTCACCGATCAGGGAAAACAATTGATATTTTTTCTCTTTGGGACTGGCTTAATTCACTCAGCATGATGTTTTCCAGATTGCTCCATCTTGTTGCAAATGACTGGGTTTCGTTGTTTCTTACTGCTGTATAGTATTCTATGGAGTACATGTCCCATAATTTCTTTATCCAGTCTACTGTTGATGGGCATTTGGGTTGGTTCCAGGTCTTAGCTATTGTGAATTGAGCTGCAATAAACATTAATGTGCAGATGGCTTTTTTATTTGCCAAATTAAATTCCTTTGGGTAAATTCCAAGGAGTGGGATGGCTGGGTTGTATGGTAGGGTTATGTTCAGGTTTCTGAGGAATCTCCAGACAGACTTCCATAGTGGCTTAACCAGTTTGCATTCCCACCAACAGTGGGTTAGTGTCCCTTTTTCCCCACATCCTCTCCAGCATCTGTTGTTGGTAGATTTCTGAATGTGAGCTATTCTCACCGGGGTGAGATGGAACCTCATTGTGGTTTTGATTTGCATTTCTCTGATTGCTAGTGATCTTGAACATTTTTTCATGTGTCTGTTGGCCATTTGGATTTCCTCTTTCGAAAAATGTCTATTGAGGTCCTTGGTCCATCTCTTAAGTGGGTTGTTTGTTTTGTTGTTGTGGATTTTCTTGATTTCTTTGTAGATTCTGGTTATCAATCCTTTATCTGTAGTATAGTTTGCGAATATTTTTTCCCATTCTGTTGGTTGCCTCTTCACTTTCCTGACTGTTTCTTTTGAAGTACAGAAACTTCTCAATTTGATGCAATCCCAAATGTTAATTTTGGTTTTGACTGCCTGTGCTGTTGGAGTATTTTCCAGATCTAGAAAAAATGATGCTGAAATTCATATGGAGACACAGAAGACCTCGAATAGCCAAAGCAATCCTGTACAACAAAAACAAAGCCGGAGGCATCACAATACCTGATTTTAGGACATACCTCAGGGCAGTTGTTATCAAAACAGCATGGTACTGGTACAGAAACAGATGGATAGACCAATGGAACAGAATAGAAACACCAGAAATCAATCCAAACATCTACAGCCAACTTATATTTGACCAAAGATCCAAATCTAATCCCTGGAATAAAGACAGTCTATTCAATAAATGGTGCTGGAAAAATTGGATTTCCACATGCAGAAGCTTGAAGCAAGACCCATACCTATCACCTTACACAAAAATTCACTCAACATGGATTAAAGACTTAAATCTACGACCCGAAACCATCAAATTATTAGAGAGCATTGGAGAAACCTTGCAAGATATAGGCACAGGCAAAGACTTCCTGGAAAAGTAAAAATGGTTTTGGAGAAAAGCAAAGTCTTTTCCTTCGGGCAGTGCATAATATGTCATCTATACAAACAGAAATATCATGTTTGTTTGCCACACTTCCTCTAGCTTACTCCCTAGAAAATATGAATGTGGAGAGCTGGTGTCTCCATGTGGAACCAATTAATGTTTCCCAACACAAAATTAAAAGTTCCCTGATAAAAAAAATTCAAAACAATAAAGTCTGTCGAGAATATCCGGAAAACTTTAACACAGAACCTGTAGCAATATCTGGGATTGAGTTAGACATAACACAACCGGATATTTCTGGTTTCATGCAGTCATATCCGGACAACGTGGTGTGGAATTCCTATGCAATGGACCGAGAAAATCACAGTAAAAATGCTTTTGGAGAAATGCAAAGTCTTTTGCTTCGGGCAATGCATAAAATGCCATGTATACAAACAAAAATATCATCTTTGTTTGCCACAGATCCTCTGGCTTTCTCCCTAGAAAATACGAATGTGTAGAGCTGGTGTCTGCATGTGGAATGAATGAGTGTTTCCCAACACAAAATTAAATGTTCCCTGACAAAAAAAACATTCAAAACAATAAAGTCCATCGATAATATCCAGAAAACACAAACACAGAGGCTGTAGCAATATCTGGGATTTAGTTAGCCAAAACACAACCGGATATTTCTGGTGTCATTCAATCATGTCCGGACAACGTGGTGTGGAATTCGTATGCAATGGACCGAGAAAATCACAGTAAAAATGCTTTTGGAGAAATGCAAAGTCTTTTGCTTGGGCAATGCATAAAATGCCATGTATACAAACAGAAATATCATCTTTGTTTGCCACAGATCCTCTGGCTTTCTCCCTAGAAAATACGAATGTGTAGAGCTGGTGTCTCCATGTGGAGTCAACTAGTGTTTCCCAGCACAAAACTAAATGTTCTCTGATAAAAAACATTCAAAATAATGAAGTCTGTCGATAATATCCGGAAAACATTAACACAGAACCTGTAGCAATATCTGGGATATAGTTAGCCAAAACACAACCCGATATTTCTTGTTTCTCCAGGTACATCTGGACAAAGTGGTGTGGAATGCAATGGACCAAGAGAATCAGAGTAAAAATGGTTTTGGAACAAAGCAAAGTCTTTTAGCTTGGCAAGTGATGAAATGTCATCTATACAAACAGAAATATCATGTTTGTTTGCCGCAGTTCCTCCAGCTTTCTCCCTAGAAAACACGAATGTGTAGAGCTGGTGTCCCCATGTAGAACCAATTAGCGTTTCACAGCAAAAAATTTAATGTTCCCTTGTAAAAAAACAGTCAAAACAATAAAGTACATCGATAATATCCAGAAGACACAAACACAGAGGCTTTCACAATATTTCAGATGGAGTTAGCATAAACACAACCGGATATATTTTGTTAAATCCAGTCATATCCGGACAAAGTGTTGTGGAATTCGTATGCAATGGACTGATAAAATCAGAGTAAAAATGGTTTTGGAGAAAAGCAAAGTCTTTTCTTTTGGCAAGTGTATAAATTGTTATCTATTCAAAGAGAAATGTCATGATTGTTTGCCACAGTTCATCTTGCATTCACTCTAGAAAATATGAATGTGTAGAGCTGGTGTCTCCATGTGGAGTCAATTCGTGTTTCTACAGTACAAAATTAAATGTTCCCTGATAAAAAACATTCAAAACAATTAAGTCCGTTGATAATATCCGGAAAACACAAACACAGAGGCTTTCACAATATTTCGGATTGAGTAGGCCAAAACACAACCGGATATTTCTGGTTTCATCCAGCCATATCCGGACAAAGTTGCGTGGAATTCGTATGCAATGGACCGGACTGGGAAAGTCACAGTAAAAATAGTTTTGGAGAAAAGCAAAATCTTTTCGTTAGGCAACTGCATAAAATGAAATCTATACAAACAGAAATATCATGTTTGTTTGCCGCAGTTCCTCTAGCTTTCTCCCTGGAAAATATGAATGTGTAGAGCTGGTGTCTCCATGTGGAACCAAATACTGTTTCCCAGCACAAAATTAAATGTTCCCTGATAAAAAACATTCAAACCAATAAGTCCATTGATAATATCCAGAAAACACAAAAACAGAAGCTGTTGCAATATCTAGGATTGAGTTAGCCAAAACTCAACTGGATATTTCTGTTTTCATCCAGTCATATGCGGACAAAGTGGTGTGGAATTCATATGCAATGGACTGAGTAAATCACGGTAAAATGGTTTTGGAGAAAAGCAAAGTCTTTTCGTTAGGCAAGTGCATGAAATGTCATCTATACAAACAGAAATATCATGTTTGTTTGCCGCAGTTCCTCTAGCTTTCTCCCTAGAAAACACGAATGTGTAGAGCTGGTCTCTCCATGTGGAATCAACTAGTCTTTCCCAGCACAAAATTAAATATTCCTGATAAAAAACATTCAAAATAATAAATCCATTGATAATATTCGGGAAACAGAAACACAGAGCCTGTAGCAATATCTGGGATTGAGTTAGCGAAAACACAACCGGATATTTCTGGTTTCCTCAAGGCATATCCAGATAAAGAGGTGTGGAATTGGTATGCAGTGGACCGAGAGAATCACAGTAAAATGGTTTGGAGAAAAGCAAAGTCTTTTCTTTAGGCAAGTGCATGAAATGTCATCTATATAAACAGAAATATCATGTTTGTTTGCCGCAGTTCCTCTAGCTTTCTCCTTAGAAATTACGAATGTGTAGAGCTGGTGTCTCCATGTGGAGTCAACTAGTGTTTCCTAGCACAAAATTAAATGTTCCCTGATAAAAAACATTCAAAAATAAAGTCTGTCGATATTATCTAGAAAACAGTAACAAAGAGGCTGCAGCAATATCTGGAATTGAGTTAGCCAAAACACAACTGCATATTTCTGGTTTCATCCAGTCAAATCCGGAGAAAGTGGTGTGGAATTCCTATGCAATAGACCGAGAAAATCACAGTAAAAATGGTTTTGGAGAAAAGCAACGTCTTTTTCTTAGGCAAGTGCATGAAATGTCATCTATACAAACAGAAATATCATGTTTGTTTGCCGCATTTCCCCTAGCTTTCTCCCTAGAAAATATGAATGCGTTCAGCTGGTGATCCTAGTGAAGTCAGGTAGTGTTTCTACGGTATAATATTAAATGTTCTATGATAAAAAACATTCAATACAAGAAGTCCATTGATAATATCCGGAAAACACAACCACAGAGGCTGTAGCAATATCTGGGATTGAGTTAGCCAAAACACAACCAGATATTTCTGGTTTCATCCAGTCATATCCGGACAAAGTGGTATGGAATTCGTATGCAATGGACCGAGAAAATCACAGTAAAATGGTTTTGGAGAAAAGCAAAGTCTATTCGTTGTTCAAGTGTACAAAATGTCATCTATTCAAACAGAAATATCATGTTTGTTTGCCGCAGTTCCTCTAGTTTTCTCCCTAGAATATATGAATGTGTAGAGCTGGTGTCTCCATGTGGAACCAATTAGTGTTTCTACAGTACAAAATTAAATGTTCCCTGATAAACAACATTCAAAACAATAAAGTCCATCAATAATATCCAGAAAACACAAACACAGAGGCTTTCACAATATTTCGGATTGAGTTAGCCAAAACACAACCGGATATTTCTGGTTTCATCCAGTCATATAAGGACAAAGTGGTGTGGAATTTGTATGGAATGCACTGAGAAAATCAGAGTAAAATGGTTTTGGAGAAAAGCAAAGTCTTTTCCTTTGGCCAGTGCATAAAATGTCATCTATACAAACAGAAATATGATGTGTTTTTGCCGCAGTTCCTCTAGCTTTCTGCCTAGAAAAGACGAAAGTGTAGAGCTTGTGTCTCCATGTGGAACCACTTAGTGTTTCCTAGCACAAAATTAAATGTTCCCTGATAAAAAACATTCAAAACAATAAAGTCCATCGATAATATCTAGAAAACACAAATACAGAGGCTGTAGCAATATCTGGGATTGAGTTAGTGAAAACACTTCTGGATATTTCTGGTTTCATCCAGTCATATCCGGACAAAGTGGTCTGGAAATCGTATTCAATGGAAGGAGAAAATCACAGTAAAAATGGTTTTGGAGGAAAGCAAAGTCTTTTCTTAGGCAAGTGTACAAAATGTCATCTATTCAAACAGAAATATCATGTTTGTTTGCCGCAGTTCCACTAGTTTTCACCTAGAAAATACGAATGTGTTGAGCTGGTGTCTCCATGTAGAGTCAACTAGTGTTTCTGCGGTACAAAATTGAATGTTCCCTGAAAAAAAAAATCAAAACATTAAGTCTGTCGAGAATATCCAGAAAACTTTAAAACAGAACCTGTAGCAATATCTGGGATTGAGTTAGCCAAAACACAACCAGATATTTCTGGTTTCATCAAGTCATATCGTGAAAAAGTGGTGTGGAATTCGTATGCATTGGACTTAGAAAATCACAGTAAAAATTGTTTTGGAGAAAAGAAAAGTCTTTTCCTTCGGCAAGTACATAAAATGTCATCTATACAAACATAAATATGTGGTGTGGAATTCGTATGCAATGGACCGAGAAAATCACAGTAAAAATGTTTTTTTTTATTAAACTTTTATTTAATGAATATAAATTTCCAAAGTATAGCTTATGGGTTACAATGGCTTCCCCCCTCCCATTACTTCCCTCCCGCCCGCAACCCTCCCCCCTCCCGCTCCCTTTCCCCTTCCATTCATGTAAAGATTCATTTTCAATTCTCTTTGTATACAGAAGATCAGTTTAGTATATATTAGGTAAAGATTTCAACATTTTGCCCATATAGCAACATCAAGTGAAAAAACTACCATTGGATTACTAATTATAGCATTAAATAGCAATGTATAGCACATTAAAGACAGAGATCCTACATAATTTTTTTTTCAAAATAATTAATTTTCTATGCCATTTCCATTTTAACACCAGGTTGTTTTTTTTTTTTCATTTCCAATTCTCTTTATATACAGAAGATCACTTCAGTATATAATTAGCAAAGACCTCATCAGTCTGCGCCCACACAGAAACGCAAAGTATAAAAATACTGTTTCAGTACCAGTCATAGCATCACTTGGCTTTAGACGACACATTAGAGACAGATCCCGCATGGGGTGTAAGTACACAGTGACTCCTGTTGCTGACTTAACAATTTGACACTCCTGTTCATGGCGTCAGTAATCTCCCTAGGCTCTAGTCATGAGTTGCCAGGGCTATGGAAGCCTTTAGAGTTCGCTGACTTTGATCTTATTCCGATAGGGTCAAAGTCAAAGTGGAGGTTCTCTCCTCCCTTCGGAGAAGGGTACCTCCTTCTTTGATGGCCCCGTTCTTTCCACTGGGATCTCACTCACAGAGATCATTCATTTAGGTCTTTTTTTTTCCCATGATATCTTGGCTTTCCATGCCTGCTATACTCTCATGGGCTCTTCAGCCAGATCTGAATGCCTTGAGGGCTGATTCTGAGGCCGGAGTGTTGTTTAGGACATCTGCCATCCTATGAGTCTGCTGTGTATCCCACTTCCCATGTTGGATCTTTCTCTCCCTTTTTGATTCTATCAGTTAGTATTAGCAGATACTTGTCTTGTTTGTGTGATCTCTTTGACTCTTAGACCTATCAGAGCTATCAATTGTGAGCTGAAATTGATCACTTGGACTAGTGCGATGGCATTGGTACATGCCATCTTGATGGAATTGTGTTGGAATCCCCTGCACATTTCTAACTCCACCATTTGCGGCCAGTCCGATTGAGCATGTTCCTAATTGTTCATCTCCTCCCTCTCTTTTTCCACTCTTAGATTTAACAGGGATCACTTTTCGGTTAAAATTTAAACACCTGAGAATAATTGTGTGTTAATTACTGAGTTCAACCAATAGTACTAGAACAACAACAACAACAACAAATACTAAAAAGGATAAAGTATTACATTGTACATCTAAAGTCAGGACAGGAGCTGATCAGTTCATTGTTGCTTATAGTGTCCATTTCACTTAACAGGTTTTCTCTTTGGCGCTCAGTTGTCACCGATCAGGGAAAACAATTGATATTTTTTCTCTTTGGGACTGGCTTAATTCACTCAGCATGATGTTTTCCAGATTGCTCCATCTTGTTGCAAATGACTGGGTTTCGTTGTTTCTTACTGCTGTATAGTATTCTATGGAGTACATGTCCCATAATTTCTTTATCCAGTCTACTGTTGATGGGCATTTGGGTTGGTTCCAGGTCTTAGCTATTGTGAATTGAGCTGCAATAAACATTAATGTGCAGATGGCTTTTTTATTTGCCAAATTAAATTCCTTTGGGTAAATTCCAAGGAGTGGGATGGCTGGGTTGTATGGTAGGGTTATGTTCAGGTTTCTGAGGAATCTCCAGACAGACTTCCATAGTGGCTTAACCAGTTTGCATTCCCACCAACAGTGGGTTAGTGTCCCTTTTTCCCCACATCCTCTCCAGCATCTGTTGTTGGTAGATTTCTGAATGTGAGCTATTCTCACCGGGGTGAGATGGAACCTCATTGTGGTTTTGATTTGCATTTCTCTGATTGCTAGTGATCTTGAACATTTTTTCATGTGTCTGTTGGCCATTTGGATTTCCTCTTTCGAAAAATGTCTATTGAGGTCCTTGGTCCATCTCTTAAGTGGGTTGTTTGTTTTGTTGTTGTGGATTTTCTTGATTTCTTTGTAGATTCTGGTTATCAATCCTTTATCTGTAGTATAGTTTGCGAATATTTTTTCCCATTCTGTTGGTTGCCTCTTCACTTTCCTGACTGTTTCTTTTGAAGTACAGAAACTTCTCAATTTGATGCAATCCCAAATGTTAATTTTGGTTTTGACTGCCTGTGCTGTTGGAGTATTTTCCAGATCTAGAAAAAATGATGCTGAAATTCATATGGAGACACAGAAGACCTCGAATAGCCAAAGCAATCCTGTACAACAAAAACAAAGCCGGAGGCATCACAATACCTGATTTTAGGACATACCTCAGGGCAGTTGTTATCAAAACAGCATGGTACTGGTACAGAAACAGATGGATAGACCAATGGAACAGAATAGAAACACCAGAAATCAATCCAAACATCTACAGCCAACTTATATTTGACCAAAGATCCAAATCTAATCCCTGGAATAAAGACAGTCTATTCAATAAATGGTGCTGGAAAAATTGGATTTCCACATGCAGAAGCTTGAAGCAAGACCCATACCTATCACCTTACACAAAAATTCACTCAACATGGATTAAAGACTTAAATCTACGACCCGAAACCATCAAATTATTAGAGAGCATTGGAGAAACCTTGCAAGATATAGGCACAGGCAAAGACTTCCTGGAAAAGTAAAAATGGTTTTGGAGAAAAGCAAAGTCTTTTCCTTCGGGCAGTGCATAATATGTCATCTATACAAACAGAAATATCATGTTTGTTTGCCACACTTCCTCTAGCTTACTCCCTAGAAAATATGAATGTGGAGAGCTGGTGTCTCCATGTGGAACCAATTAATGTTTCCCAACACAAAATTAAAAGTTCCCTGATAAAAAAAATTCAAAACAATAAAGTCTGTCGAGAATATCCGGAAAACTTTAACACAGAACCTGTAGCAATATCTGGGATTGAGTTAGACATAACACAACCGGATATTTCTGGTTTCATGCAGTCATATCCGGACAACGTGGTGTGGAATTCCTATGCAATGGACCGAGAAAATCACAGTAAAAATGCTTTTGGAGAAATGCAAAGTCTTTTGCTTCGGGCAATGCATAAAATGCCATGTATACAAACAAAAATATCATCTTTGTTTGCCACAGATCCTCTGGCTTTCTCCCTAGAAAATACGAATGTGTAGAGCTGGTGTCTGCATGTGGAATGAATGAGTGTTTCCCAACACAAAATTAAATGTTCCCTGACAAAAAAAACATTCAAAACAATAAAGTCCATCGATAATATCCAGAAAACACAAACACAGAGGCTGTAGCAATATCTGGGATTTAGTTAGCCAAAACACAACCGGATATTTCTGGTGTCATTCAATCATGTCCGGACAACGTGGTGTGGAATTCGTATGCAATGGACCGAGAAAATCACAGTAAAAATGCTTTTGGAGAAATGCAAAGTCTTTTGCTTGGGCAATGCATAAAATGCCATGTATACAAACAGAAATATCATCTTTGTTTGCCACAGATCCTCTGGCTTTCTCCCTAGAAAATACGAATGTGTAGAGCTGGTGTCTCCATGTGGAGTCAACTAGTGTTTCCCAGCACAAAACTAAATGTTCTCTGATAAAAAACATTCAAAATAATGAAGTCTGTCGATAATATCCGGAAAACATTAACACAGAACCTGTAGCAATATCTGGGATATAGTTAGCCAAAACACAACCCGATATTTCTTGTTTCTCCAGGTACATCTGGACAAAGTGGTGTGGAATGCAATGGACCAAGAGAATCAGAGTAAAAATGGTTTTGGAACAAAGCAAAGTCTTTTAGCTTGGCAAGTGATGAAATGTCATCTATACAAACAGAAATATCATGTTTGTTTGCCGCAGTTCCTCCAGCTTTCTCCCTAGAAAACACGAATGTGTAGAGCTGGTGTCCCCATGTAGAACCAATTAGTGTTTCACAGCAAAAAATTTAATGTTCCCTTGTAAAAAAACAGTCAAAACAATAAAGTACATCGATAATATCCAGAAGACACAAACACAGAGGCTTTCACAATATTTCAGATGGAGTTAGCATAAACACAACCGGATATATTTTGTTAAATCCAGTCATATCCGGACAAAGTGTTGTGGAATTCGTATGCAATGGACTGATAAAATCAGAGTAAAAATGGTTTTGGAGAAAAGCAAAGTCTTTTCTTTTGGCAAGTGTATAAATTGTTATCTATTCAAAGAGAAATGTCATGATTGTTTGCCACAGTTCATCTTGCATTCACTCTAGAAAATATGAATGTGTAGAGCTGGTGTCTCCATGTGGAGTCAATTCGTGTTTCTACAGTACAAAATTAAATGTTCCCTGATAAAAAACATTCAAAACAATTAAGTCCGTTGATAATATCCGGAAAACACAAACACAGAGGCTTTCACAATATTTCGGATTGAGTAGGCCAAAACACAACCGGATATTTCTGGTTTCATCCAGCCATATCCGGACAAAGTTGCGTGGAATTCGTATGCAATGGACCGGACTGGGAAAGTCACAGTAAAAATAGTTTTGGAGAAAAGCAAAATCTTTTCGTTAGGCAACTGCATAAAATGAAATCTATACAAACAGAAATATCATGTTTGTTTGCCGCAGTTCCTCTAGCTTTCTCCCTGGAAAATATGAATGTGTAGAGCTGGTGTCTCCATGTGGAACCAAATACTGTTTCCCAGCACAAAATTAAATGTTCCCTGATAAAAAACATTCAAACCAATAAGTCCATTGATAATATCCAGAAAACACAAAAACAGAAGCTGTTGCAATATCTAGGATTGAGTTAGCCAAAACTCAACTGGATATTTCTGTTTTCATCCAGTCATATGCGGACAAAGTGGTGTGGAATTCATATGCAATGGACTGAGTAAATCACGGTAAAATGGTTTTGGAGAAAAGCAAAGTCTTTTCGTTAGGCAAGTGCATGAAATGTCATCTATACAAACAGAAATATCATGTTTGTTTGCCGCAGTTCCTCTAGCTTTCTCCCTAGAAAACACGAATGTGTAGAGCTGGTCTCTCCATGTGGAATCAACTAGTCTTTCCCAGCACAAAATTAAATATTCCTGATAAAAAACATTCAAAATAATAAATCCATTGATAATATCCGGGAAACAGAAACACAGAGCCTGTAGCAATATCTGGGATTGAGTTAGCGAAAACACAACCGGATATTTCTGGTTTCCTCAAGGCATATCCAGATAAAGAGGTGTGGAATTGGTATGCAGTGGACCGAGAGAATCACAGTAAAATGGTTTGGAGAAAAGCAAAGTCTTTTCTTTAGGCAAGTGCATGAAATGTCATCTATATAAACAGAAATATCATGTTTGTTTGCCGCAGTTCCTCTAGCTTTCTCCTTAGAAATTACGAATGTGTAGAGCTGGTGTCTCCATGTGGAGTCAACTAGTGTTTCCTAGCACAAAATTAAATGTTCCCTGATAAAAAACATTCAAAAATAAAGTCTGTCGATATTATCTAGAAAACAGTAACAAAGAGGCTGCAGCAATATCTGGAATTGAGTTAGCCAAAACACAACTGCATATTTCTGGTTTCATCCAGTCAAATCCGGAGAAAGTGGTGTGGAATTCCTATGCAATAGACCGAGAAAATCACAGTAAAAATGGTTTTGGAGAAAAGCAACGTCTTTTTCTTAGGCAAGTGCATGAAATGTCATCTATACAAACAGAAATATCATGTTTGTTTGCCGCATTTCCCCTAGCTTTCTCCCTAGAAAATATGAATGCGTTCAGCTGGTGATCCTAGTGAAGTCAGGTAGTGTTTCTACGGTATAATATTAAATGTTCTATGATAAAAAACATTCAATACAAGAAGTCCATTGATAATATCCGGAAAACACAACCACAGAGGCTGTAGCAATATCTGGGATTGAGTTAGCCAAAACACAACCAGATATTTCTGGTTTCATCCAGTCATATCCGGACAAAGTGGTATGGAATTCGTATGCAATGGACCGAGAAAATCACAGTAAAATGGTTTTGGAGAAAAGCAAAGTCTATTCGTTGTTCAAGTGTACAAAATGTCATCTATTCAAACAGAAATATCATGTTTGTTTGCCGCAGTTCCTCTAGTTTTCTCCCTAGAATATATGAATGTGTAGAGCTGGTGTCTCCATGTGGAACCAATTAGTGTTTCTACAGTACAAAATTAAATGTTCCCTGATAAACAACATTCAAAACAATAAAGTCCATCAATAATATCCAGAAAACACAAACACAGAGGCTTTCACAATATTTCGGATTGAGTTAGCCAAAACACAACCGGATATTTCTGGTTTCATCCAGTCATATAAGGACAAAGTGGTGTGGAATTTGTATGGAATGCACTGAGAAAATCAGAGTAAAATGGTTTTGGAGAAAAGCAAAGTCTTTTCCTTTGGCCAGTGCATAAAATGTCATCTATACAAACAGAAATATGATGTGTTTTTGCCGCAGTTCCTCTAGCTTTCTGCCTAGAAAAGACGAAAGTGTAGAGCTTGTGTCTCCATGTGGAACCACTTAGTGTTTCCTAGCACAAAATTAAATGTTCCCTGATAAAAAACATTCAAAACAATAAAGTCCATCGATAATATCTAGAAAACACAAATACAGAGGCTGTAGCAATATCTGGGATTGAGTTAGTGAAAACACTTCTGGATATTTCTGGTTTCATCCAGTCATATCCGGACAAAGTGGTCTGGAAATCGTATTCAATGGAAGGAGAAAATCACAGTAAAAATGGTTTTGGAGGAAAGCAAAGTCTTTTCTTAGGCAAGTGTACAAAATGTCATCTATTCAAACAGAAATATCATGTTTGTTTGCCGCAGTTCCACTAGTTTTCACCTAGAAAATACGAATGTGTTGAGCTGGTGTCTCCATGTAGAGTCAACTAGTGTTTCTGCGGTACAAAATTGAATGTTCCCTGAAAAAAAAAATCAAAACATTAAGTCTGTCGAGAATATCCAGAAAACTTTAAAACAGAACCTGTAGCAATATCTGGGATTGAGTTAGCCAAAACACAACCAGATATTTCTGGTTTCATCAAGTCATATCGTGAAAAAGTGGTGTGGAATTCGTATGCATTGGACTTAGAAAATCACAGTAAAAATTGTTTTGGAGAAAAGAAAAGTCTTTTCCTTCGGCAAGTACATAAAATGTCATCTATACAAACATAAATATGTGGTGTGGAATTCGTATGCAATGGACCGAGAAAATCACAGTAAAAATGTTTTTTTTTATTAAACTTTTATTTAATGAATATAAATTTCCAAAGTATAGCTTATGGGTTACAATGGCTTCCCCCCTCCCATTACTTCCCTCCCGCCCGCAACCCTCCCCCCTCCCGCTCCCTTTCCCCTTCCATTCATGTAAAGATTCATTTTCAATTCTCTTTGTATACAGAAGATCAGTTTAGTATATATTAGGTAAAGATTTCAACATTTTGCCCATATAGCAACATCAAGTGAAAAAACTACCATTGGATTACTAATTATAGCATTAAATAGCAATGTATAGCACATTAAAGACAGAGATCCTACATAATTTTTTTTTCAAAATAATTAATTTTCTATGCCATTTCCATTTTAACACCAGGTTGTTTTTTTTTTTTCATTTCCAATTCTCTTTATATACAGAAGATCACTTCAGTATATAATTAGCAAAGACCTCATCAGTCTGCGCCCACACAGAAACGCAAAGTATAAAAATACTGTTTCAGTACCAGTCATAGCATCACTTGGCTTTAGACGACACATTAGAGACAGATCCCGCATGGGGTGTAAGTACACAGTGACTCCTGTTGCTGACTTAACAATTTGACACTCCTGTTCATGGCGTCAGTAATCTCCCTAGGCTCTAGTCATGAGTTGCCAGGGCTATGGAAGCCTTTAGAGTTCGCTGACTTTGATCTTATTCCGATAGGGTCAAAGTCAAAGTGGAGGTTCTCTCCTCCCTTCGGAGAAGGGTACCTCCTTCTTTGATGGCCCCGTTCTTTCCACTGGGATCTCACTCACAGAGATCATTCATTTAGGTCTTTTTTTTTCCCATGATATCTTGGCTTTCCATGCCTGCTATACTCTCATGGGCTCTTCAGCCAGATCTGAATGCCTTGAGGGCTGATTCTGAGGCCGGAGTGTTGTTTAGGACATCTGCCATCCTATGAGTCTGCTGTGTATCCCACTTCCCATGTTGGATCTTTCTCTCCCTTTTTGATTCTATCAGTTAGTATTAGCAGATACTTGTCTTGTTTGTGTGATCTCTTTGACTCTTAGACCTATCAGAGCTATCAATTGTGAGCTGAAATTGATCACTTGGACTAGTGCGATGGCATTGGTACATGCCATCTTGATGGAATTGTGTTGGAATCCCCTGCACATTTCTAACTCCACCATTTGCGGCCAGTCCGATTGAGCATGTTCCTAATTGTTCATCTCCTCCCTCTCTTTTTCCACTCTTAGATTTAACAGGGATCACTTTTCGGTTAAAATTTAAACACCTGAGAATAATTGTGTGTTAATTACTGAGTTCAACCAATAGTACTAGAACAACAACAACAACAACAAATACTAAAAAGGATAAAGTATTACATTGTACATCTAAAGTCAGGACAGGAGCTGATCAGTTCATTGTTGCTTATAGTGTCCATTTCACTTAACAGGTTTTCTCTTTGGCGCTCAGTTGTCACCGATCAGGGAAAACAATTGATATTTTTTCTCTTTGGGACTGGCTTAATTCACTCAGCATGATGTTTTCCAGATTGCTCCATCTTGTTGCAAATGACTGGGTTTCGTTGTTTCTTACTGCTGTATAGTATTCTATGGAGTACATGTCCCATAATTTCTTTATCCAGTCTACTGTTGATGGGCATTTGGGTTGGTTCCAGGTCTTAGCTATTGTGAATTGAGCTGCAATAAACATTAATGTGCAGATGGCTTTTTTATTTGCCAAATTAAATTCCTTTGGGTAAATTCCAAGGAGTGGGATGGCTGGGTTGTATGGTAGGGTTATGTTCAGGTTTCTGAGGAATCTCCAGACAGACTTCCATAGTGGCTTAACCAGTTTGCATTCCCACCAACAGTGGGTTAGTGTCCCTTTTTCCCCACATCCTCTCCAGCATCTGTTGTTGGTAGATTTCTGAATGTGAGCTATTCTCACCGGGGTGAGATGGAACCTCATTGTGGTTTTGATTTGCATTTCTCTGATTGCTAGTGATCTTGAACATTTTTTCATGTGTCTGTTGGCCATTTGGATTTCCTCTTTCGAAAAATGTCTATTGAGGTCCTTGGTCCATCTCTTAAGTGGGTTGTTTGTTTTGTTGTTGTGGATTTTCTTGATTTCTTTGTAGATTCTGGTTATCAATCCTTTATCTGTAGTATAGTTTGCGAATATTTTTTCCCATTCTGTTGGTTGCCTCTTCACTTTCCTGACTGTTTCTTTTGAAGTACAGAAACTTCTCAATTTGATGCAATCCCAAATGTTAATTTTGGTTTTGACTGCCTGTGCTGTTGGAGTATTTTCCAGATCTAGAAAAAATGATGCTGAAATTCATATGGAGACACAGAAGACCTCGAATAGCCGAAGCAATCCTGTACAACAAAAACAAAGCCGGAGGCATCACAATACCTGATTTTAGGACATACCTCAGGGCAGTTGTTATCAAAACAGCATGGTACTGGTACAGAAACAGATGGATAGACCAATGGAACAGAATAGAAACACCAGAAATCAATCCAAACATCTACAGCCAACTTATATTTGACCAAAGATCCAAATCTAATCCCTGGAATAAAGACAGTCTATTCAATAAATGGTGCTGGAAAAATTGGATTTCCACATGCAGAAGCTTGAAGCAAGACCCATACCTATCACCTTACACAAAAATTCACTCAACATGGATTAAAGACTTAAATCTATGACCCGAAACCATCAAATTATTAGAGAGCATTGGAGAAACCTTGCAAGATATAGGCACAGGCAAAGACTTCCTGGAAAAGTAAAAATGGTTTTGGAGAAAAGCAAAGTCTTTTCCTTCGGGCAGTGCATAATATGTCATCTATACAAACAGAAATATCATGTTTGTTTGCCACACTTCCTCTAGCTTACTCCCTAGAAAATATGAATGTGGAGAGCTGGTGTCTCCATGTGGAACCAATTAATGTTTCCCAACACAAAATTAAAAGTTCCCTGATAAAAAAAATTCAAAACAATAAAGTCTGTCGAGAATATCCGGAAAACTTTAACACAGAACCTGTAGCAATATCTGGGATTGAGTTAGACATAACACAACCGGATATTTCTGGTTTCATGCAGTCATATCCGGACAACGTGGTGTGGAATTCCTATGCAATGGACCGAGAAAATCACAGTAAAAATGCTTTTGGAGAAATGCAAAGTCTTTTGCTTCGGGCAATGCATAAAATGCCATGTATACAAACAAAAATATCATCTTTGTTTGCCACAGATCCTCTGGCTTTCTCCCTAGAAAATACGAATGTGTAGAGCTGGTGTCTGCATGTGGAATGAATGAGTGTTTCCCAACACAAAATTAAATGTTCCCTGACAAAAAAAAACATTCAAAACAATAAAGTCCATCGATAATATCCAGAAAACACAAACACAGAGGCTGTAGCAATATCTGGGATTTAGTTAGCCAAAACACAACCGGATATTTCTGGTGTCATTCAATCATGTCCGGACAACGTGGTGTGGAATTCGTATGCAATGGACCGAGAAAATCACAGTAAAAATGCTTTTGGAGAAATGCAAAGTCTTTTGCTTTGGGCAATGCATAAAATGCCATGTATACAAACAGAAATATCATCTTTGTTTGCCACAGATCCTCTGGCTTTCTCCCTAGAAAATACGAATGTGTAGAGCTGGTGTCTCCATGTGGAGTCAACTAGTGTTTCCCAGCACAAAACTAAATGTTCTCTGATAAAAAACATTCAAAATAATGAAGTCTGTCGATAATATCCGGAAAACATTAACACAGAGCCTGTAGCAATATCTGGGATTGAGTTAGAGATAACACCAAGAGAATCAGAGTAAAAATGGTTTTGGAACAAAGCAAAGTCTTTTAGCTTGGCAAGTGATGAAATGTCATCTATACAAACAGAAATATCATGTTTGTTTGCCGCAGTTCCTCCAGCTTTCTCCCTAGAAAACACGAATGTGTAGAGCTGGTGTCCCCATGTAGAACCAATTAGTGTTTCACAGCAAAAAATTTAATGTTCCCTTGTAAAAAAACAGTCAAAACAATAAAGTACATCGATAATATCCAGAAGACACAAACACAGAGGCTTTCCCAATATTTCAGATGGAGTTAGCATAAACACAACCGGATATATTTCGTTAAATCCAGTCATATCCGGACAAAGTGTTGTGGAATTCGTATGCAATGGACTGATAAAATCAGAGTAAAAATGGTTTTGGAGAAAAGCAAAGTCTTTTCTTTTGGCAAGTGTATAAATTGTTATCTATTCAAAGAGAAATGTCATGATTGTTTGCCACAGTTCATCTTGCATTCACTCTAGAAAATATGAATGTGTAGAGCTGGTGTCTCCATGTGGAGTCAATTCGTGTTTCTACGGTACAAAATTAAATGTTCCCTGATAAAAAACATTCAAAACAATTAAGTCCGTTGATAATATCCGGAAAACACAAACACAGAGGCTTTCACAATATTTCGGATTGAGTAGGCCAAAACACAACCGGATATTTCTGGTTTCATCCAGCCATATCCGGACAAAGTTGCGTGGAATTCGTATGCAATGGACCGGACTGGGAAAGTCACAGTAAAAATAGTTTTGGAGAAAAGCAAAATCTTTTCGTTAGGCAACTGCATAAAATGAAATCTATACAAACAGAAATATCATGTTTGTTTGCCGCAGTTCCTCTAGCTTTCTCCCTGGAAAATACGAATGTGTAGAGCTGGTGTCTCCATGTGGAACCAAATACTGTTTCCCAGCACAAAATTAAATGTTCCCTGATAAAAAACATTCAAACCAATAAGTCCATTGATAATATCCAGAAAACACAAAAACAGAAGCTGTTGCAATATCTAGGATTGAGTTAGCCAAAACTCAACTGGATATTTCTGTTTTCATCCAGTCATATGCGGACAAAGTGGTGTGGAATTCATATGCAATGGACTGAGTAAATCACGGTAAAATGGTTTTGGAGAAAAGCAAAGTCTTTTCGTTAGGCAAGTGCATGAAATGTCATCTATACAAACAGAAATATCATGTTTGTTTGCCGCAGTTCCTCTAGCTTTCTCCCTAGAAAACACGAATGTGTAGAGCTGGTCTCTCCATGTGGAATCAACTAGTCTTTCCCAGCACAAAATTAAATATTCCTGATAAAAAACATTCAAAATAATAAATCCATTGATAATATCCGGGAAACAGAAACACAGAGCCTGTAGCAATATCTGGGATTGAGTTAGCGAAAACACAACCGGATATTTCTGGTTTTATCAAGGCATATCCGGATAAAGAGGTGTGGAATTGGTATGCAGTGGACCGAGAGAATCACAGTAAAAATGGTTTGGAGAAAAGCAAAGTCTTTTCTTTAGGCAAGTGCATGAAATGTCATCTATATAAACAGAAATATCATGTTTGTTTGCCGCAGTTCCTCTAGCTTTCTCCTTAGAAATTACGAATGTGTAGAGCTGGTGTCTCCATGTGGAGTCAACTAGTGTTTCCTAGCACAAAATTAAATGTTCCCTGATAAAAAACATTCAAAAATAAAGTCTGTCGATATTATCTAGAAAACAGTAACAAAGAGGCTGCAGCAATATCTGGAATTGAGTTAGCCAAAACACAACTGCATATTTCTGGTTTCATCCAGTCAAATCCGGAGAAAGTGGTGTGGAATTCCTATGCAATAGACCGAGAAAATCACAGTAAAAATGGTTTTGGAGAAAAGCAACGTCTTTTTCTTAGGCAAGTGCATGAAATGTCATCTATACAAACAGAAATATCATGTTTGTTTGCCGCATTTCCCCTAGCTTTCTCCCTAGAAAATATGAATGCGTTCAGCTGGTGATCCTAGTGAAGTCAGGTAGTGTTTCTACGGTATAATATTAAATGTTCTATGATAAAAAACATTCAATACAAGAAGTCCATTGATAATATCCGGAAAACACAACCACAGAGGCTGTAGCAATATCTGGGATTGAGTTAGCCAAAACACAACCGGATATTTCTGGTTTCATCCAGTCATATCCGGACAAAGTGGTATGGAATTCGTATGCAATGGACCGAGAAAATCACAGTAAAATGGTTTTGGAGAAAAGCAAAGTCTATTCGTTGTTCAAGTGTACAAAATGTCATCTATTCAAACAGAAATATCATGTTTGTTTGCCGCAGTTCCTCTAGTTTTCTCCCTAGAATATATGAATGTGTAGAGCTGGTGTCTCCATGTGGAACCAATTAGTGTTTCTACAGTACAAAATTAAATGTTCCCTGATAAACAACATTCAAAACAATAAAGTCCATCAATAATATCCAGAAAACACAAACACAGAGGCTTTCACAATATTTCGGATTGAGTTAGCCAAAACACAACCGGATATTTCTGGTTTCATCCAGTCATATAAGGACAAAGTGGTGTGGAATTTGTATGGAATGGACTGAGAAAATCAGAGTAAAATGGTTTTGGAGAAAAGCAAAGTCTTTTCCTTTGGCCAGTGCATAAAATGTCATCTATACAAACAGAAATATGATGTGTTTTTGCCGCAGTTCCTCTAGCTTTCTGCCTAGAAAAGACGAAAGTGTAGAGCTTGTGTCTCCATGTGGAACCACTTAGTGTTTCCTAGCACAAAATTAAATGTTCCCTGATAAAAAACATTCAAAACAATAAAGTCCATCGATAATATCTAGAAAACACAAATACAGAGGCTGTAGCAATATCTGGGATTGAGTTAGTGAAAACACTTCTGGATATTTCTGGTTTCATCCAGTCATATCCGGACAAAGTGGTCTGGAAATCGTATTCAATGGAAGGAGAAAATCACAGTAAAAATGGTTTTGGAGGAAAGCAAAGTCTTTTCTTAGGCAAGTGTACAAAATGTCATCTATTCAAACAGAAATATCATGTTTGTTTGCCGCAGTTCCACTAGTTTTCACCTAGAAAATACGAATGTGTTGAGCTGGTGTCTCCATGTAGAGTCAACTAGTGTTTCTGCGGTACAAAATTGAATGTTCCCTGAAAAAAAAAATCAAAACATTAAGTCTGTCGAGAATATCCAGAAAACTTTAAAACAGAACCTGTAGCAATATCTGGGATTGAGTTAGCCAAAACACAACCAGATATTTCTGGTTTCATCAAGTCATATCGTGAAAAAGTGGTGTGGAATTCGTATGCATTGGACTTAGAAAATCACAGTAAAAATTGTTTTGGAGAAAAGAAAAGTCTTTTCCTTCGGCAAGTACATAAAATGTCATCTATACAAACATAAATATGTGGTGTGGAATTCGTATGCAATGGACCGAGAAAATCACAGTAAAAATGTTTTTTTTTTATTAAACTTTTATTTAATGAATATAAATTTCCAAAGTATAGCTTATGGGTTACAATGGCTTCCCCCCTCCCATTACTTCCCTCCCGCCCGCAACCCTCCCCCCTCCCGCTCCCTTTCCCCTTCCATTCATGTAAAGATTCATTTTCAATTCTCTTTGTATACAGAAGATCAGTTTAGTATATATTAGGTAAAGATTTCAACATTTTGCCCATATAGCAACATCAAGTGAAAAAACTACCATTGGATTACTAATTATAGCATTAAATAGCAATGTATAGCACATTAAAGACAGAGATCCTACATAATTTTTTTTTCAAAATAATTAATTTTCTATGCCATTTCCATTTTAACACCAGGTTGTTTTTTTTTTTTTCATTTCCAATTCTCTTTATATACAGAAGATCACTTCAGTATATAATTAGCAAAGACCTCATCAGTCTGCGCCCACACAGAAACGCAAAGTATAAAAATACTGTTTCAGTACCAGTCATAGCATCACTTGGCTTTAGACGACACATTAGAGACAGATCCCGCATGGGGTGTAAGTACACAGTGACTCCTGTTGCTGACTTAACAATTTGACACTCCTGTTCATGGCGTCAGTAATCTCCCTAGGCTCTAGTCATGAGTTGCCAGGGCTATGGAAGCCTTTAGAGTTCGCTGACTTTGATCTTATTCCAATAGGGTCAAAGTCAAAGTGGAGGTTCTCTCCTCCCTTCGGAGAAGGGTACCTCCTTCTTTGATGGCCCCGTTCTTTCCACTGGGATCTCACTCACAGAGATCATTCATTTAGGTCTTTTTTTTTCCCATGATATCTTGGCTTTCCATGCCTGCTATACTCTCATGGGCTCTTCAGCCAGATCTGAATGCCTTGAGGGCTGATTCTGAGGCCGGAGTGTTGTTTAGGACATCTGCCATCCTATGAGTCTGCTGTGTATCCCACTTCCCATGTTGGATCTTTCTCTCCCTTTTTGATTCTATCAGTTAGTATTAGCAGATACTTGTCTTGTTTGTGTGATCTCTTTGACTCTTAGACCTATCAGAGCTATCCATTGTGAGCTGAAATTGATCACTTGGACTAGTGCGATGGCATTGGTACATGCCATCTTGATGGAATTGTGTTGGAATCCCCTGCACATTTCTAACTCCACCATTTGCGGCCAGTCCGATTGAGCATGTTCCTAATTGTTCATCTCCTCCCTCTCTTTTTCCACTCTTAGATTTAACAGGGATCACTTTTCGGTTAAAATTTAAACACCTGAGAATAATTGTGTGTTAATTACTGAGTTCAACCAATAGTACTAGAACAACAACAACAACAACAAATACTAAAAAGGATAAAGTATTACATTGTACATCTAAAGTCAGGACAGGAGCTGATCAGTTCATTGTTGCTTATAGTGTCCATTTCACTTAACAGGTTTTCTCTTTGGCGCTCAGTTGTCACCGATCAGGGAAAACAATTGATATTTTTTCTCTTTGGGACTGGCTTAATTCACTCAGCATGATGTTTTCCAGATTGCTCCATCTTGTTGCAAATGACTGGGTTTCGTTGTTTCTTACTGCTGTATAGTATTCTATGGAGTACATGTCCCATAATTTCTTTATCCAGTCTACTGTTGATGGGCATTTGGGTTGGTTCCAGGTCTTAGCTATTGTGAATTGAGCTGCAATAAACATTAATGTGCAGATGGCTTTTTTATTTGCCAAATTAAATTCCTTTGGGTAAATTCCAAGGAGTGGGATGGCTGGGTTGTATGGTAGGGTTATGTTCAGGTTTCTGAGGAATCTCCAGACAGACTTCCATAGTGGCTTAACCAGTTTGCATTCCCACCAACAGTGGGTTAGTGTCCCTTTTTCCCCACATCCTCTCCAGCATCTGTTGTTGGTAGATTTCTGAATGTGAGCTATTCTCACCGGGGTGAGATGGAACCTCATTGTGATTTTGATTTGCATTTCTCTGATTGCTAGTGATCTTGAACATTTTTTCATGTGTCTGTTGGCCATTTGGATTTCCTCTTTCGAAAAATGTCTATTGAGGTCCTTGGTCCATCTCTTAAGTGGGTTGTTTGTTTTGTTGTTGTGGATTTTCTTGATTTCTTTGTAGATTCTGGTTATCAATCCTTTATCTGTAGTATAGTTTGCGAATATTTTTTCCCATTCTGTTGGTTGCCTCTTCACTTTCCTGACTGTTTCTTTTGAAGTACAGAAACTTCTCAATTTGATGCAATCCCAAATGTTAATTTTGGTTTTGACTGCCTGTGCTGTTGGAGTATTTTCCAGATCTAGAAAAAATGATGCTGAAATTCATATGGAGACACAGAAGACCTCGAATAGCCAAAGCAATCCTGTACAACAAAAACAAAGCCGGAGGCATCACAATACCTGATTTTAGGACATACTACAGGGCAGTTGTTATCAAAACAGCATGGTACTGGTACAGAAACAGATGGATAGACCAATGGAACAGAATAGAAACACCAGAAATCAATCCAAACATCTACAGCCAACTTATATTTGACCAAAGATCCAAATCTAATCCCTGGAATAAAGACAGTCTATTCAATAAATGGTGCTGGAAAAATTGGATTTCCACATGCAGAAGCTTGAAGCAAGACCCATACCTATCACCTTACACAAAAATTCACTCAACATGGATTAAAGACTTAAATCTACGACCCGAAACCATCAAATTATTAGAGAGCATTGGAGAAACCCTGCAAGATATAGGCACAGGCAAAGACTTCCTGGAAAAGTAAAAATGGTTTTGGAGAAAAGCAAAGTCTTTTCCTTCGAGCAGTGCATAATATGTCATCTATACAAACAGAAATATCATGTTTGTTTGCCACACTTCCTCTAGCTTACTCCCTAGAAAATATGAATGTGGAGAGCTGGTGTCTCCATGTGGAACCAATTAGTGTTTCCCAACACAAACTTAAATGTTCCCTGATAAAAAATATTCAAAACAATAAAGTCTGTCGAGAATATCCGGAAAACTTTAACACAGAACCTGTAGCAATATCTGGGATTGAGTTAGACATAACACATCCGGATATTTCTGGTTTCATTCAGTCATATCCGGACAAACTGGTGTGGAATTCGTATGCAATGGCCCAAGATAATCACAGTAAAAATGGTTTTGGAGAAAAGCACAGACTTTTCGTTAGGCAAGTGCTTAAAATGTCATCTTTACAAACAGAAATATCATGTTTGTTTGCCAGAGTTCCTCTAGCATTCTCCTAGAAAATACGAATGTGTAGAGCTGGTGTCTGCATGTGGAATGAATGAGTGTTTCTCAACACAAAATTAAATGTTCCCTGACAAAAAAAACATTCAAAACAATAAAGTCCATCGATAATATCCAGAAAACACAAACACAGAGGCTGTAGCAATATCTGGGATTTAGTTAGCCAAAACACAACCGGATATTTCTGGTGTCATTCAATCATGTCCGGGCAACGTGGTGTGGAATTCGTATGCAATGGACCGAGAAAATCACAGTAAAAATGCTTTTGGAGAAATGCAAAGTCTTTTGCTTCGGGCAATGCATAAAATGCCATGTATACAAACAGAAATATCATCTTTGTTTGCCACAGATCCTCTGGCTTTCTCCCTAGAAAATACGAATGTGGAGAGCTGGTGTCTCCATGTGGAGTCAACTAGTGTTTCCCAGCACAAAACTAAATGTTCTCTGATAAAAAACATTCAAAATAATGAAGTCTGTCGATAATATCCGGAAAACATTAACACAGAACCTGTAGCAATATCTGGGATATAGTTAGCCAAAACACAACCCGATATTTCTTGTTTCTCCAGGTACATCTGGACAAAGTGGTGTGGAATGCAATGGACCAAGAGAATCAGAGTAAAAATGGTTTTGGAACAAAGCAAAGTCTTTTAGCTTGGCAAGTGATGAAATGTCATCTATACAAACAGAAATATCATGTTTGTTTGCCGCAGTTCCTCCAGCTTTCTCCCTAGAAAACACGAATGTGTAGAGCTGGTGTCCCCATGTAGAACCAATTAGTGTTTCACAGCAAAAAATTTAATGTTCCCTTGTAAAAAAACAGTCAAAACAATAAAGTACATCGATAATATCCAGAAGACACAAACACAGAGGCTTTCACAATATTTCAGATGGAGTTAGCATAAACACAACCGGATATATTTTGTTAAATCCAGTCATATCCGGACAAAGTGTTGTGGAATTCGTATGCAATGGACTGATAAAATCAGAGTAAAAATGGTTTTGGAGAAAAGCAAAGTCTTTTCTTTTGGCAAGTGTATAAATTGTTATCTATTCAAAGAGAAATGTCATGATTGTTTGCCACAGTTCATCTTGCATTCACTCTAGAAAATATGAATGTGTAGAGCTGGTGTCTCCATGTGGAGTCAATTCGTGTTTCTACGGTACAAAATTAAATGTTCCCTGATAAAAAACATTCAAAACAATTAAGTCCGTTGATAATATCCGGAAAACACAAACACAGAGGCTTTCACAATATTTCGGATTGAGTAGGCCAAAACACAACCGGATATTTCTGGTTTCATCCAGCAATATCCGGACAAAGTTGTGTGGAATTCGTATGCAATGGACCGGACTGGGAAAGTCACAGTAAAAATAGTTTTGGAGAAAAGCAAAATCTTTTCGTTAGGCAACTGCATAAAATGAAATCTATACAAACAGAAATATCATGTTTGTTTGCCGCAGTTCCTCTAGCTTTCTCCCTGGAAAATACGAATGTGTAGAGCTGGTGTCTCCATGTGGAACCAAATACTGTTTCCCAGCACAAAATTAAATGTTCCCTGATAAAAAACATTCAAACCAATAAGTCCATTGATAATATCCAGAAAACACAAAAACAGAAGCTGTTGCAATATCTAGGATTGAGTTAGCCAAAACTCAACTGGATATTTCTGTTTTCATCCAGCAATATCCGGACAAAGTGGTGTGGAATTCATATGCAATGGACTGAGTAAATCACGGTAAAATGGTTTTGGAGAAAAGCAAAGTCTTTTCGTTAGGCAAGTGCATGAAATGTCATCTATACAAACAGAAATATCATGTTTGTTTGCCGCAGTTCCTCTAGCTTTCTCCCTAGAAAACACGAATGTGTAGAGCTGGTCTCTCCATGTGGAATCAACTAGTCTTTCCCAGCACAAAATTAAGTATTCCTGATAAAAAACATTCAAAATAATAAATCCATTGATAATATCCGGGAAACAGAAACACAGAGCCTGTAGCAATATCTGGGATTGAGTTAGCGAAAACACAACCGGATATTTCTGGTTTTATCAAGGCATATCCGGATAAAGAGGTGTGGAATTGGTATGCAGTGGACCGAGAGAATCACAGTAAAAATGGTTTGGAGAAAAGCAAAGTCTTTTCTTTAGGCAAGTGCATGAAATGTCATCTATATAAACAGAAATATCATGTTTGTTTGCCGCAGTTCCTCTAGCTTTCTCCTTAGAAATTACGAATGTGTAGAGCTGGTGTCTCCATGTGGAGTCAACTAGTGTTTCCTAGCACAAAATTAAATGTTCCCTGATAAAAAACATTCAAAAATAAAGTCTGTCGATATTATCTAGAAAACAGTAACAAAGAGGCTGCAGCAATATCTGGAATTGAGTTAGCCAAAACACAACTGCATATTTCTGGTTTCATCCAGTCAAATCCGGAGAAAGTGGTGTGGAATTCCTATGCAATAGACCGAGAAAATCACAGTAAAAATGGTTTTGGAGAAAAGCAACGTCTTTTTCTTAGGCAAGTGCATGAAATGTCATCTATACAAACAGAAATATCATGTTTGTTTGCCGCATTTCCCCTAGCTTTCTCCCTAGAAAATATGCATGCGTTCAGCTGGTGATCCTAGTGAAGTCAGGTAGTGTTTCTACGGTATAATATTAAATGTTCTATGATAAAAAACATTCAATACAAGAAGTCCATTGATAATATCCGGAAAACACAACCACAGAGGCTGTAGCAATATCTGGGATTGAGTTAGCCAAAACACAACCGGATATTTCTGGTTTCATCCAGTCATATCCGGACAAAGTGGTATGGAATTCGTATGCAATGGACCGAGAAAATCACAGTAAAATGGTTTTGGAGAAAAGCAAAGTCTATTCGTTGTTCAAGTGTACAAAATGTCATCTATTCAAACAGAAATATCATGTTTGTTTGCCGCAGTTCCTCTAGTTTTCTCCCTAGAATATATGAATGTGTAGAGCTGGTGTCTCCATGTGGAACCAATTAGTGTTTCTACAGTACAAAATTAAATGTTCCCTGATAAACAACATTCAAAACAATAAAGTCCATCAATAATATCCAGAAAACACAAACACAGAGGCTTTCACAATATTTCGGATTGAGTTAGCCAAAACACAACCGGATATTTCTGGTTTCATCCAGTCATATAAGGACAAAGTGGTGTGGAATTTGTATGGAATGGACTGAGAAAATCAGAGTAAAATGGTTTTGGAGAAAAGCAAAGTCTTTTCCTTTGGCCAGTGCATAAAATGTCATCTATACAAACAGAAATATGATGTGTTTTTGCCGCAGTTCCTCTAGCTTTCTGCCTAGAAAAGACGAAAGTGTAGAGCTTGTGTCTCCATGTGGAACCACTTAGTGTTTCCTAGCACAAAATTAAATGTTCCCTGATAAAAAACATTCAAAACAATAAAGTCCATCGATAATATCTAGAAAACACAAATACAGAGGCTGTAGCAATATCTGGGATTGAGTTAGTGAAAACACTTCTGGATATTTCTGGTTTCATCCAGTCATATCCGGACAAAGTGGTCTGGAAATCGTATTCAATGGAAGGAGAAAATCACAGTAAAAATGGTTTTGGAGGAAAGCAAAGTCTTTTCTTAGGCAAGTGTACAAAATGTCATCTATTCAAACAGAAATATCATGTTTGTTTGCCGCAGTTCCACTAGTTTTCACCTAGAAAATACGAATGTGTTGAGCTGGTGTCTCCATGTAGAGTCAACTAGTGTTTCTGCGGTACAAAATTGAATGTTCCCTGAAAAAAAAAATCAAAACATTAAGTCTGTTGAGAATATCCAGAAAACTTTAAAACAGAACCTGTAGCAATATCTGGGATTGAGTTAGCCAAAACACAACCAGATATTTCTGGTTTCATCAAGTCATATCGTGAAAAAGTGGTGTGGAATTCGTATGCATTGGACTTAGAAAATCACAGTAAAAATTGTTTTGGAGAAAAGAAAAGTCTTTTCCTTCGGCAAGTACATAAAATGTCATCTATACAAACATAAATATGTGGTGTGGAATTCGTATGCAATGGACCGAGAAAATCACAGTAAAAATGTTTTTTTTTATTAAACTTTTATTTAATGAATATAAATTTCCAAAGTATAGCTTATGGGTTACAATGGCTTCCCCCCTCCCATAACTTCCCTCCCGCCCGCAACCCTCCCCCCTCCCGCTCCCTTTCCCCTTCCATTCATGTAAAGATTCATTTTCAATTCTCTTTGTATACAGAAGATCAGTTTAGTATATATTAGGTAAAGATTTCAACATTTTGCCCATATAGCAACATCAAGTGAAAAAACTACCATTGGATTACTAATTATAGCATTAAATAGCAATGTATAGCACATTAAAGACAGAGATCCTACATAATTTTTTTTCAAAATAATTAATTTTCTATGCCATTTCCATTTTAACACCAGGTTGTTTTTTTTTTTTCATTTCCAATTCTCTTTATATACAGAAGATCACTTCAGTATATAATTAGCAAAGACCTCATCAGTCTGCGCCCACACAGAAACGCAAAGTATAAAAATACTGTTTCAGTACCAGTCATAGCATCACTTGGCTTTAGACGACACATTAGAGACAGATCCCGCATGGGGTGTAAGTACACAGTGACTCCTGTTGCTGACTTAACAATTTGACACTCCTGTTCATGGCGTCAGTAATCTCCCTAGGCTCTAGTCATGAGTTGCCAGGGCTATGGAAGCCTTTAGAGTTCGCTGACTTTGATCTTATTCCGATAGGGTCAAAGTCAAAGTGGAGGTTCTCTCCTCCCTTCGGAGAAGGGTACCTCCTTCTTTGATGGCCCCGTTCTTTCCACTGGGATCTCACTCACAGAGATCATTCATTTAGGTCTTTTTTTTTTTCCATGATATCTTGGCTTTCCATGCCTGCTATACTCTCATGGGCTCTTCAGCCAGATCTGAATGCCTTGAGGGCTGATTCTGAGGCCGGAGTGTTGTTTAGGACATCTGCCATCCTATGAGTCTGCTGTGTATCCCACTTCCCATGTTGGATCTTTCTCTCCCTTTTTGATTCTATCAGTTAGTATTAGCAGATACTTGTCTTGTTTGTGTGATCTCTTTGACTCTTAGACCTATCAGAGCTATCCATTGTGAGCTGAAATTGATCACTTGGACTAGTGCGATGGCATTGGTACATGCCATCTTGATGGAATTGTGTTGGAATCCCCTGCACATTTCTAACTCCACCATTTGCGGCCAGTCCGATTGAGCATGTTCCTAATTGTTCATCTCCTCCCTCTCTTTTTCCACTCTTAGATTTAACAGGGATCACTTTTTGGTTAAAATTTAAACACCTGAGAATAATTGTGTGTTAATTACTGAGTTCAACCAATAGTACTAGAACAACAACAACAACAACAAATACTAAAAAGGATAAAGTATTACATTGTACATCTAAAGTCAGGACAGGAGCTGATCAGTTCATTGTTGCTTATAGTGTCCATTTCACTTAACAGGTTTTCTCTTTGGCGCTCAGTTGTCACCGATCAGGGAAAACAATTGATATTTTTCTCTTTGGGACTGGCTTAATTCACTCAGCATGATGTTTTCCAGATTGCTCCATCTTGTTGCAAATGACTGGGTTTCGTTGTTTCTTACTGCTGTATAGTATTCTATGGAGTACATGTCCCATAATTTCTTTATCCAGTCTACTGTTGATGGGCATTTGGGTTGGTTCCAGGTCTTAGCTATTGTGAATTGAGCTGCAATAAACATTAATGTGCAGATGGCTTTTTTATTTGCCAAATTAAATTCCTTTGGGTAAATTCCAAGGAGTGGGATGGCTGGGTTGTATGGTAGGGTTATGTTCAGGTTTCTGAGGAATCTCCAGACAGACTTCCATAGTGGCTTAACCAGTTTGCATTCCCACCAACAGTGGGTTAGTGTCCCTTTTTCCCCACATCCTCTCCAGCATCTGTTGTTGGTAGATTTCTGAATGTGAGCTATTCTCACCGGGGTGAGATGGAACCTCATTGTGGTTTTGATTTGCATTTCTCTGATTGCTAGTGATCTTGAACATTTTTTCATGTGTCTGTTGGCCATTTGGATTTCCTCTTTCGAAAAATGTCTATTGAGGTCCTTGGTCCATCTCTTAAGTGGGTTGTTTGTTTTGTTGTTGTGGATTTTCTTGATTTCTTTGTAGATTCTGGTTATCAATCCTTTATCTGTAGTATAGTTTGCGAATATTTTTTCCCATTCTGTTGGTTGCCTCTTCACTTTCCTGACTGTTTCTTTTGAAGTACAGAAACTTCTCAATTTGATGCAATCCCAAATGTTAATTTTGGTTTTGACTGCCTGTGCTGTTGGAGTATTTTCCAGATCTAGAAAAAATGATGCTGAAATTCATATGGAGACACAGAAGACCTCGAATAGCCAAAGCAATCCTGTACAACAAAAACAAAGCCAGAGGCATCACAATACCTGATTTTAGGACATACTACAGGGCAGTTGTTATCAAAACAGCATGGTACTGGTACAGAAACAGATGGATAGACCAATGGAACAGAATAGAAACACCAGAAATCAATCCAAACATCTACAGCCAACTTATATTTGACCAAAGATCCAAATCTAATCCCTGGAATAAAGACAGTCTATTCAATAAATGGTGCTGGAAAAATTGGATTTCCACATGCAGAAGCTTGAAGCAAGACCCATACCTATCACCTTACACAAAAATTCACTCAACATGGATTAAAGACTTAAATCTACGACCCGAAACCATCAAATTATTAGAGAGCATTGGAGAAACCCTGCAAGATATAGGCACAGGCAAAGACTTCCTGGAAAAGTAAAAATGGTTTTGGAGCAAAGCAAAGTCTTTTCCTTCGGGCAGTGCATAATATGTCATCTATACAAACAGAAATATCATGTTTGTTTGCCAGAGTTCCTCTAGCATTCTCCTAGAAAATATGAATGTGGAGAGCTGGTGTCTGCATGTGGAATGAATGAGTGTTTCCCAACACAAAATTAAATGTTCCCTGACAAAAAAACATTCAAAACAATAAAGTCCATCGATAATATCCAGAAAACACAAACACAGAGGCTGTAGCAATATCTGGGATTTAGTTAGCCAAAACACAACCGGATATTTCTGGTGTCATTCAATCATGTCCGGACAACGTGGTGTGGAATTCGTATGCAATGGACCGAGAAAATCACAGTAAAAATGCTTTTGGAGAAATGCAAAGTCTTTTGCTTCGGGCAATGCATAAAATGCCATGTATACAAACAGAAATATCATCTTTGTTTGCCACAGATCCTCTGGCTTTCTCCCTAGAAAATACGAATGTGTAGAGCTGGTGTCTCCATGTGGAGTCAACTAGTGTTTCCCAGCACAAAACTAAATGTTCTCTGATAAAAAACATTCAAAATAATGAAGTCTGTCGATAATATCTGGAAAACATTAACACAGAACCTGTAGCAATATCTGGGATTGAGTTAGACATAACACAACCAGATATTTCTGGTTTCATGCAGTCATATCCGGACAAACTGGTGTGGAATTCGTATGCAATGGCCCAAGATAATCACAGTAAAAATGGTTTTGGAGAAAAGCACAGACTTTTCGTTAGGCAAGTGCTTAAAATGTCATCTATACAAACAGAAATATCATGTTTGTTTGCCAGAGTTCCTCTAGCATTCTCCTAGAAAATACGAATGTGTAGAGCTGGTGTCTGCATGTGGAATGAATGAGTGTTTCCCAACACAAAATTAAATGTTCCCTGACAAAAAAAACATTCAAAACAATAAAGTCCATCGATAATATCCAGAAAACACAAACACAGAGGCTGTAGCAATATCTGGGATTTAGTTAGCCAAAACACAACCGGATATTTCTGGTGTCATTCAATCATGTCCGGACAACGTGGTGTGGAATTCGTATGCAATGGACCGAGAAAATCACAGTAAAAATGCTTTTGGAGAAATGCAAAGTCTTTTGCTTCGGGCAATGCATAAAAAGCCATGTATACAAACAGAAATATCATCTTTGTTTGCCACAGATCCTCTGGCTTTCTCCCTAGAAATTAGGAATATGTAGAGCTGGTGTCTCCATGTGGAGTCAACTAGTGTTTCCCAGCACAAAACTAAATGTTCTCTGATAAAAAACATTCAAAATAATGAAGTCTGTCGATAATATCCGGAAAACATTAACACAGAACCTGTAGCAATATCTGGGATATAGTTAGCCAAAACACAACCCGATATTTCTTGTTTCTCCAGGTACATCTGGACAAAGTGGTGTGGAATGCAATGGACCAAGAGAATCAGAGTAAAAATGGTTTTGGAACAAAACAAAGTCTTTTAGCTTGGCAAGTGATGAAATGTCATCTATACAAACAGAAATATCATGTTTGTTTGCCGCAGTTCCTCCAGCTTTCTCCCTAGAAAACACGAATGTGTAGAGCTGGTGTCCCCATGTAGAACCAATTAGTGTTTCACAGCAAAAAATTTAATGTTCCCTTGTAAAAAAACAGTCAAAACAATAAAGTACATCGATAATATCCAGAAAACACAAACACAGAGGCTTTCACAATATTTCAGATGGAGTTAGCATAAACACAACCGGATATATTTCGTTAAATCCAGTCATATCCGGACAAAGTATTGTGGAATTCGTATGCAATGGACCGAGAAAATCACAGTAAAATGGTTTTGGAGAAAAGCAAAGTCTATTCGTTGTTCAAGTGTACAAAATGTCATCTATTCAAACAGAAATATCATGTTTGTTTGCCGCAGTTCCTCTAGTTTTCTCCCTAGAATATATGAATGTGTAGAGCTGGTGTCTCCATGTGGAACCAATTAGTGTTTCTACAGTACAAAATTAAATGTTCCCTGATAAACAACATTCAAAACAATAAAGTCCATCAATAATATCCAGAAAACACAAACACAGAGGCTTTCACAATATTTCGGATTGAGTTAGCCAAAACACAACCGGATATTTCTGGTTTCATCCAGTCATATAAGGACAAAGTGGTGTGGAATTTGTATGGAATGGACTGAGAAAATCAGAGTAAAATGGTTTTGGAGAAAAGCAAAGTCTTTTCCTTTGGCCAGTGCATAAAATGTCATCTATACAAACAGAAATATGATGTGTTTTTGCCGCAGTTCCTCTAGCTTTCTGCCTAGAAAAGACGAAAGTGTAGAGCTTGTGTCTCCATGTGGAACCACTTAGTGTTTCCTAGCACAAAATTAAATGTTCCCTGATAAAAAACATTCAAAACAATAAAGTCCATCGATAATATCTAGAAAACACAAATACAGAGGCTGTAGCAATATCTGGGATTGAGTTAGTGAAAACACTTCTGGATATTTCTGGTTTCATCCAGTCATATCCGGACAAAGTGGTCTGGAAATCGTATTCAATGGAAGGAGAAAATCACAGTAAAAATGGTTTTGGAGGAAAGCAAAGTCTTTTCTTAGGCAAGTGTACAAAATGTCATCTATTCAAACAGAAATATCATGTTTGTTTGCCGCAGTTCCACTAGTTTTCACCTAGAAAATACGAATGTGTTGAGCTGGTGTCTCCATGTAGAGTCAACTAGTGTTTCTGCGGTACAAAATTGAATGTTCCCTGAAAAAAAAAAAATCAAAACATTAAGTCTGTCGAGAATATCCGGAAAACTTTAAAACAGAACCTGTAGCAATATCTGGGATTGAGTTAGCCAAAACACAACCAGATATTTCTGGTTTCATCAAGTCATATCGTGAAAAAGTGGTGTGGAATTCGTATGCATTGGACTTAGAAAATCACAGTAAAAATTGTTTTGGAGAAAAGAAAAGTCTTTTCCTTCGGCAAGTACATAAAATGTCATCTATACAAACATAAATATGTGGTGTGGAATTCGTATGCAATGGACCGAGAAAATCACAGTAAAAATTTTTTTTTTATTAAACTTTTATTTAATGAATATAAATTTCCAAAGTATAGCTTATGGGTTACAATGGCTTCCCCCCTCCCATTACTTCCCTCCCACCCGCAACCCTCCCCCCTCCCGCTCCCTTCCCCCTTCCATTCATGTAAAGATTCATTTTCAATTCTCTTTGTATACAGAAGATCAGTTTAGTATATATTAGGTAAAGATTTCAACATTTTGCCCATATAGCAACATCAAGTGAAAAAACTACCATTGGATTACTAATTATAGCATTAAATAGCAATGTACAGCACATTAAAGACAGAGATCCTACATAATTTTTTTTTCAAAATAATTAATTTTCTATGCCATTTCCATTTTAACACCAGGTTGTTTTTTTTTTCCATTTCCAATTCTCTTTATATACAGAAGATCACTTCAGTATATAATTAGCAAAGACCTCATCAGTCTGTGCCCACACAGAAATGCAAAGTATAAAAATACTGTTTCAGTACCAGTCATAGCATCACTTGGCTTTAGATGACACATTAGAGACAGATCCCGCATGGGGTGTAAGTACACAGTGACTCCTGTTGCTGACTTAACAATTTGACACTCCTGTTCATGGCGTCAGTAATCTCCCTAGGCTCTAGTCATGAGTTGCCAGGGCTATGGAAGCCTTTAGAGTTCGCTGACTTTGATCTTATTCCGATAGGGTCAAAGTCAAAGTGGAGGTTCTCTCCTCCCTTCGGAGAAGGGTACCTCCTTCTTTGATGGCCCCGTTCTTTCCACTGGGATCTCACTCACAGAGATCATTCATTTAGGTCTTTTTTTTCCCATGATATCTTGGCTTTCCATGCCTGCTATACTCTCATGGGCTCTTCAGCCAGATCTGAATGCCTTGAGGGCTGATTCTGAGGCCGGAGTGTTGTTTAGGACATCTGCCATCCTATGAGTCTGCTGTGTATCCCACTTCCCATGTTGGATCTTTCTCTCCCTTTTTGATTCTATCAGTTAGTATTAGCAGATACTTGTCTTGTTTGCGTGATCTCTTTGACTCTTAGACCTATCAGAGCTATCAATTGTGAGCTGAAATTGATCACTTGGACTAGTGCGATGGCATTGGTACATGCCATCTTGATGGAATTGTGTTGGAATCCCCTGCACATTTCTAACTCCACCATTTGCGGCCAGTCCGATTGAGCATGTTCCTAATTGTTCATCTCCTCCCTCTCTTTTTCCACTCTTAGATTTAACAGGGATCACTTTTTGGTTAAAATTTAAACACCTGAGAATAATTGTGTGTTAATTACTGAGTTCAACCAATAGTACTAGAACAACAACAACAACAACAAATACTAAAAAGGATAAAGTATTACATTGTACATCTAAAGTCAGGACAGGAGCTGATCAGTTCATTGTTGCTTATAGTGTCCATTTCACTTAACAGGTTTTCTCTTTGGCGCTCAGTTGTCACCGATCAGGGAAAACAATTGATATTTTTTCTCTTTGGGACTGGCTTAATTCACTCAGCATGATGTTTTCCAGATTGCTCCATCTTGTTGCAAATGACTGGGTTTCGTTGTTTCTTACTGCTGTATAGTATTCTATGGAGTACATGTCCCATAATTTCTTTATCCAGTCTACTGTTGATGGGCATTTGGGTTGGTTCCAGGTCTTAGCTATTGTGAATTGAGCTGTAATAAACATTAATGTGCAGATGGCTTTTTTATTTGCCAAATTAAATTCCTTTGGGTAAATTCCAAGGAGTGGGATGGCTGGGTTGTATGGTAGGGTTATGTTCAGGTTTCTGAGGAATCTCCAGACAGACTTCCATAGTGGCTTAACCAGTTTGCATTCCCACCAACAGTGGGTTAGTGTCCCTTTTTCCCCACATCCTCTCCAGCATCTGTTGTTGGTAGATTTCTGAATGTGAGCTATTCTCACCGGGGTGAGATGGAACCTCATTGTGGTTTTGATTTGCATTTCTCTGATTGCTAGTGATCTTGAACATTTTTTCATGTGTCTGTTGGCCATTTGGATTTCCTCTTTTGAAAAATGTCTATTGAGGTCCTTGGTCCATCTCTTAAGTGGGTTGTTTGTTTTGTTGTTGTGGATTTTCTTGATTTCTTTGTAGATTCTGGTTATCAATCCTTTATCTGTAGTATAGTTTGCGAATATTTTTTCCCATTCTGTTGGTTGCCTCTTCACTTTCCTGACTGTTTCTTTTGAAGTACAGAAACTTCTCAATTTGATGCAATCCCAAATGTTAATTTTGGTTTTGACTGCCTGTGCTGTTGGAGTATTTTCCAGATCTAGAAAAAATGATGCTGAAATTCATATGGAGACACAGAAGACCTCGAATAGCCAAAGCAATCCTGTACAACAAAAACAAAGCTGGAGGCATCACAATACCTGATTTTAGGACATACTACAGGGCAGTTGTTATCAAAACAGCATGGTACTGGTACAGAAACAGATGGATAGACCAATGGAACAGAATAGAAACACCAGAAATCAATCCAAACATCTACAGCCAACTTATATTTGACCAAAGATCCAAATCTAATCCCTGGAATAAAGACAGTCTATTCAATAAATGGTGCTGGAAAAATTGGATTTCCACATGCAGAAGCTTGAAGCAAGACCCATACCTATCACCTTACACAAAAATTCACTCAACATGGATTAAAGACTTAAATCTACGACCCGAAACCATCAAATTACTAGAGAGCATTGGAGAAACCCTGCAAGATATAGGCACAGGCAAAGACTTCCTGGAAAAGTAAAAATGGTTTTGGAGAAAAGCAAAGTCTTTTCCTTCGGGCAGTGCATAATATGTCATCTATACAAACAGAAATATCATGTTTGTTGCCACACTTCCTCTAGCTTACTCCCTAGAAAATATGAATGTGGAGAGCTGGTGTCTCCATGTGGAACCAATTAGTGTTTCCCAACACAAAATTAAATGTTCCCTGATAAAAAATATTCAAAACAATAAAGTCTGTCGAGAATATCCGGAAAACTTTAACACAGAACCTGTAGCAATATCTGGGATTGAGTTAGACATAACACAACCGGATATTTCTGGTTTCATGCAGTCATATCCGGACAAACTGGTGTGGAATTCGTATGCAATGGCCCAAGATAATCACAGTAAAAATGGTTTTGGAGAAAAGCACAGACTTTTCGTTAGGCAAGTGCTTAAAATGTCATCTATACAAACAGAAATATCATGTTTGTTTGCCAGAGTTCCTCTAGCATTCTCCTAGAAAATACGAATGTGTAGAGCTGGTGTCTGCATGTGGAATGAATGAGTGTTTCCCAACACAAAATTAAATGTTCCCTGACAAAAAAAACATTCAAAACAATAAAGTCCATCGATAATATCCAGAAAACACAAACACAGAGGCTGTAGCAATATCTGGGATTTAGTTAGCCAAAACACAACCGGATATTTCTGGTGTCATTCAATCATGTCCGGACAACGTGGTGTGGAATTCGTATGCAATGGACCGAGAAAATCACAGTAAAAATGCTTTTGGAGAAATGCAAAGTCTTTTGCTTCGGGCAATGCATAAAATGCCATGTATACAAACAGAAATATCATCTTTGTTTGCCACAGATCCTCTGGCTTTCTCCCTAGAAAATACGAATGTGTAGAGCTGGTGTCTCCATGTGGAGTCAACTAGTGTTTCCCAGCACAAAACTAAATGTTCTCTGATAAAAAACATTCAAAATAATGAAGTCTGTCGATAATATCTGGAAAACATTAACACAGAACCTGTAGCAATATCTGGGATTGAGTTAGACATAACACAACCAGATATTTCTGGTTTCATGCAGTCATATCCGGACAAACTGGTGTGGAATTCGTATGCAATGGCCCAAGATAATCACAGTAAAAATGGTTTTGGAGAAAAGCACAGACTTTTCGTTAGGCAAGTGCTTAAAATGTCATCTATACAAACAGAAATATCATGTTTGTTTGCCAGAGTTCCTCTAGCATTCTCCTAGAAAATACGAATGTGTAGAGCTGGTGTCTGCATGTGGAATGAATGAGTGTTTCCCAACACAAAATTAAATGTTCCCTGACAAAAAAAACATTCAAAACAATAAAGTCCATCGATAATATCCAGAAAACACAAACACAGAGGCTGTAGCAATATCTGGGATTTAGTTAGCCAAAACACAACCGGATATTTCTGGTGTCATTCAATCATGTCCGGACAACGTGGTGTGGAATTCGTATGCAATGGACCGAGAAAATCACAGTAAAAATGCTTTTGGAGAAATGCAAAGTCTTTTGCTTCGGGCAATGCATAAAATGCCATGTATACAAACAGAAATATCATCTTTGTTTGCCACAGATCCTCTGGCTTTCTCCCTAGAAAATACGAATGTGTAGAGCTGGTGTCTCCATGTGGAGTCAACTAGTGTTTCCCAGCACAAAACTAAATGTTCTCTGATAAAAAACATTCAAAATAATGAAGTCTGTCGATAATATCCGGAAAACATTAACACAGAACCTGTAGCAATATCTGGGATATAGTTAGCCAAAACACAACCCGATATTTCTTGTTTCTCCAGGTACATCTGGACAAAGTGGTGTGGAATGCAATGGACCAAGAGAATCAGAGTAAAAATGGTTTTGGAACAAAGCAAAGTCTTTTAGCTTGGCAGGTGATGAAATGTCATCTATACAAACAGAAATATCATGTTTGTTTTCCGCAGTTCCTCCAGCTTTCTCCCTAGAAAACACGAATGTGTAGAGCTGGTGTCCCCATGTAGAACCAATTAGTGTTTCACAGCAAAAAATTTAATGTTCCCTTGTAAAAAAACAGTCAAAACAATAAAGTACATCGATAATATCCAGAAAACACAAACACAGAGGCTTTCACAATATTTCAGATGGAGTTAGCATAAACACAACCGGATATATTTCGTTAAATCCAGTCATATCCGGACAAAGTGTTGTGGAATTCGTATGCAATGGACCGAGAAAATCACAGTAAAATGGTTTTGGAGAAAAGCAAAGTCTATTCGTTGTTCAAGTGTACAAAATGTCATCTATTCAAACAGAAATATCATGTTTGTTTGCCGCAGTTCCTCTAGTTTTCTCCCTAGAATATATGAATGTGTAGAGCTGGTGTCTCCATGTGGAACCAATTAGTGTTTCTACAGTACAAAATTAAATGTTCCCTGATAAACAACATTCAAAACAATAAAGTCCATCAATAATATCCAGAAAACACAAACACAGAGGCTTTCACAATATTTCGGATTGAGTTAGCCAAAACACAACCGGATATTTCTGGTTTCATCCAGTCATATAAGGACAAAGTGGTGTGGAATTTGTATGGAATGCACTGAGAAAATCAGAGTAAAATGGTTTTGGAGAAAAGCAAAGTCTTTTCCTTTGGCCAGTGCATAAAATGTCATCTATACAAACAGAAATATGATGTGTTTTTGCCGCAGTTCCTCTAGCTTTCTGCCTAGAAAAGACGAAAGTGTAGAGCTTGTGTCTCCATGTGGAACCACTTAGTGTTTCCTAGCACAAAATTAAATGTTCCCTGATAAAAAACATTCAAAACAATAAAGTCCATCGATAATATCTAGAAAACACAAATACAGAGGCTGTAGCAATATCTGGGATTGAGTTAGTGAAAACACTTCTGGATATTTCTGGTTTCATCCAGTCATATCCGGACAAAGTGGTCTGGAAATCGTATTCAATGGAAGGAGAAAATCACAGTAAAAATGGTTTTGGAGGAAAGCAAAGTCTTTTCTTAGGCAAGTGTACAAAATGTCATCTATTCAAACAGAAATATCATGTTTGTTTGCCGCAGTTCCACTAGTTTTCACCTAGAAAATACGAATGTGTTGAGCTGGTGTCTCCATGTAGAGTCAACTAGTGTTTCTGCGGTACAAAATTGAATGTTCCCTGAAAAAAAAAAATCAAAACATTAAGTCTGTCGAGAATATCCAGAAAACTTTAAAACAGAACCTGTAGCAATATCTGGGATTGAGTTAGCCAAAACACAACCAGATATTTCTGGTTTCATCAAGTCATATCGTGAAAAAGTGGTGTGGAATTCGTATGCATTGGACTTAGAAAATCACAGTAAAAATTGTTTTGGAGAAAAGAAAAGTCTTTTCCTTCGGCAAGTACATAAAATGTCATCTATACAAACATAAATATGTGGTGTGGAATTCGTATGCAATGGACCGAGAAAATCACAGTAAAAATTTTTTTTTTATTAAACGTTTATTTAATGAATATAAATTTCCAAAGTATAGCTTATGGGTTACAATGGCTTCCCCCCTCCCATTACTTCCCTCCCACCCGCAACCCTCCCCCCTCCCGCTCCCTTCCCCCTTCCATTCATGTAAAGATTCATTTTCAATTCTCTTTGTATACAGAAGATCAGTTTAGTATATATTAGGTAAAGATTTCAACATTTTGCCCATATAGCAACATCAAGTGAAAAAACTACCATTGGATTACTAATTATAGCATTAAATAGCAATGTACAGCACATTAAAGACAGAGATCCTACATAATTTTTTTTTCAAAATAATTAATTTTCTATGCCATTTCCATTTTAACACCAGGTTGTTTTTTTTTCCATTTCCAATTCTCTTTATATACAGAAGATCACTTCAGTATATAATTAGCAAAGACCTCATCAGTCTGCGCCCACACAGAAACGCAAAGTATAAAAATACTGTTTCAGTACCAGTCATAGCATCACTTGGCTTTAGATGACACATTAGAGACAGATCCCGCATGGGGTGTAAGTACACAGTGACTCCTGTTGCTGACTTAACAATTTGACACTCCTGTTCATGGCGTCAGTAATCTCCCTAGGCTCTAGTCATGAGTTGCCAGGGCTATGGAAGCCTTTAGAGTTCGCTGACTTTGATCTTATTCCGATAGGGTCAAAGTCAAAGTGGAGGTTCTCTCCTCCCTTCGGAGAAGGGTACCTCCTTCTTTGATGGCCCCGTTCTTTCCACTGGGATCTCACTCACAGAGATCATTCATTTAGGTCTTTTTTTTCCCATGATATCTTGGCTTTCCATGCCTGCTATACTCTCATGGGCTCTTCAGCCAGATCTGAATGCCTTGAGGGCTGATTCTGAGGCCGGAGTGTTGTTTAGGACATCTGCCATCCTATGAGTCTGCTGTGTATCCCACTTCCCATGTTGGATCTTTCTCTCCCTTTTTGATTCTATCAGTTAGTATTAGCAGATACTTGTCTTGTTTGCGTGATCTCTTTGACTCTTAGACCTATCAGAGCTATCAATTGTGAGCTGAAATTGATCACTTGGACTAGTGCGATGGCATTGGTACATGCCATCTTGATGGAATTGTGTTGGAATCCCCTGCACATTTCTAACTCCACCATTTGCGGCCAGTCCGATTGAGCATGTTCCTAATTGTTCATCTCCTCCCTCTCTTTTTCCACTCTTAGATTTAACAGGGATCACTTTTCGGTTAAAATTTAAACACCTGAGAATAATTGTGTGTTAATTACTGAGTTCAACCAATAGTACTAGAACAACAACAACAACAACAAATACTAAAAAGGATAAAGTATTACATTGTACATCTAAAGTCAGGACAGGAGCTGATCAGTTCATTGTTGCTTATAGTGTCCATTTCACTTAACAGGTTTTCTCTTTGGCGCTCAGTTGTCACCGATCAGGGAAAACAATTGATATTTTTTCTCTTTGGGACTGGCTTAATTCACTCAGCATGATGTTTTCCAGATTGCTCCATCTTGTTGCAAATGACTGGGTTTCGTTGTTTCTTACTGCTGTATAGTATTCTATGGAGTACATGTCCCATAATTTCTTTATCCAGTCTACTGTTGATGGGCATTTGGGTTGGTTCCAGGTCTTAGCTATTGTGAATTGAGCTGCAATAAACATTAATGTGCAGATGGCTTTTTTATTTGCCAAATTAAATTCCTTTGGGTAAATTCCAAGGAGTGGGATGGCTGGGTTGTATGGTAGGGTTATGTTCAGGTTTCTGAGGAATCTCCAGACAGACTTCCATAGTGGCTTAACCAGTTTGCATTCCCACCAACAGTGGGTTAGTGTCCCTTTTTCCCCACATCCTCTCCAGCATCTGTTGTTGGTAGATTTCTGAATGTGAGCTATTCTCACCGGGGTGAGATGGAACCTCATTGTGGTTTTGATTTGCATTTCTCTGATTGCTAGTGATCTTGAACATTTTTTCATGTGTCTGTTGGCCATTTGGATTTCCTCTTTTGAAAAATGTCTATTGAGGTCCTTGGTCCATCTCTTAAGTGGGTTGTTTGTTTTGTTGTTGTGGATTTTCTTGATTTCTTTGTAGATTCTGGTTATCAATCCTTTATCTGTAGTATAGTTTGCGAATATTTTTTCCCATTCTGTTGGTTGCCTCTTCACTTTCCTGACTGTTTCTTTTGAAGTACAGAAACTTCTCAATTTGATGCAATCCCAAATGTTAATTTTGGTTTTGACTGCCTGTGCTGTTGGAGTATTTTCCAGATCTAGAAAAAATGATGCTGAAATTCATATGGAGACACAGAAGACCTCGAATAGCCAAAGCAATCCTGTACAACAAAAACAAAGCTGGAGGCATCACAATACCTGATTTTAGGACATACTACAGGGCAGTTGTTATCAAAACAGCATGGTACTGGTACAGAAACAGATGGATAGACCAATGGAACAGAATAGAAACACCAGAAATCAATCCAAACATCTACAGCCAACTTATATTTGACCAAAGATCCAAATCTAATCCCTGGAATAAAGACAGTCTATTCAATAAATGGTGCTGGAAAAATTGGATTTCCACATGCAGAAGCTTGAAGCAAGACCCATACCTATCACCTTACACAAAAATTCACTCAACATGGATTAAAGACTTAAATCTACGACCCGAAACCATCAAATTACTAGAGAGCATTGGAGAAACCCTGCAAGATATAGGCACAGGCAAAGACTTCCTGGAAAAGTAAAAATGGTTTTGGAGAAAAGCAAAGTCTTTTCCTTCGGGCATCTATACAAACAGAAATATCATGTTTGTTTGCCACACTTCCTCTAGCTTACTCCCTAGAAAACATGAATGTGGAGAGCTGGTGTCTCCATGTGGAACCAATTAGTGTTTCCCAACACAAAATTAAATGTTCCCTGATAAAAAATATTCAAATCAATAAAGTCTGTCGAGAATATCCGGAAAACTTTAACACAGAACCTGTAGCAATATCTGGGATTGAGTTAGACATAACACAACCGGATATTTCTGGTTTCATGCAGTCATATCCGGACAAACTGGTGTGGAATTCGTATGCAATGGCCCAAGATAATCACAGTAAAAATGGTTTTGGAGAAAAGCACAGACTTTTCGTTAGGCAAGTGCTTAAAATGTCATCTATACAAACAGAAATATCATGTTTGTTTGCCAGAGTTCCTCTAGCATTCTCCTAGAAAATACGAATGTGTAGAGCCGGTGTCTGCATGTGGAATGAATGAGTGTTTCCCAACACAAAATTAAATGTTCCCTGACAAAAAAAGAACATTCAAAACAATAAAGTCCATCGATAATATCCAGAAAACACAAACACAGAGGCTGTAGCAATACCTGGGATTTAGTTAGCCAAAACACAACCGGATATTTCTGGTGTCATTCAATCATGTCCGGACAACGTGGTGTGGAATTCGTATGCAATGGACCGAGAAAATCACAGTAAAAATGCTTTTGGAAAAATGCAAAGTCTTTTGCTTCGGGCAATGCATAAAATGCCATGTATACAAACAGAAATATCATCTTTGTTTGCCACAGATCCTCTGGCTTTCTCCCTAGAAAATACGAATGTGGAGAGCTGGTGTCTCCATGTGGAGTCAACTAGTGTTTCCCAGCACAAAACTAAATGTTCTCTGATAAAAAACATTCAAAATAATGAAGTCTGTCGATAATATCCGGAAAACATTAACACAGAACCTGTAGCAATATCTGGGATATAGTTAGCCAAAACACAACCCGATATTTCTTGTTTCTCCAGGTACATCTGGACAAAGTGGTGTGGAATGCAATGGACCAAGAGAATCAGAGTAAAAATGGTTTTGGAACAAAGCAAAGTCTTTTAGCTTGGCAGGTGATGAAATGTCATCTATACAAACAGAAATATCATGTTTGTTTTCCGCAGTTCCTCCAGCTTTCTCCCTAGAAAACACGAATGTGTAGAGCTGGTGTCCCCATGTAGAACCAATTAGTGTTTCACAGCAAAAAATTTAATGTTCCCTTGTAAAAAAACAGTCAAAACAATAAAGTACATCGATAATATCCAGAAAACACAAACACAGAGGCTTTCCCAATATTTCAGATGGAGTTAGCATAAACACAACCGGATATATTTCGTTAAATCCAGTCATATCCGGACAAAGTGTTGTGGAATTCGTATGCAATGGACTGATAAAATCAGAGTAAAAATGGTTTTGGAGAAAAGCAAAGTCTTTTCTTTTGGCAAGTGTATAAATTGTTATCTATTCAAAGAGAAATGTCATGATTGTTTGCCACAGTTCATCTTGCATTCACTCTAGAAAATATGAATGTGTAGAGCTGGTGTCTCCATGTGGAGTCAATTCGTGTTTCTACGGTACAAAATTAAATGTTCCCTGATAAAAAACATTCAAAACAATTAAGTCCGTTGATAATATCCGGAAAACACAAACACAGAGGCTTTCACAATATTTCGGATTGAGTAGGCCAAAACACAACCGGATATTTCTGGTTTCATCCAGCCATATCCGGACAAAGTTGTGTGGAATTCGTATGCAATGGACCGGACTGGGAAAGTCACAGTAAAAATAGTTTTGGAGGAAAGCAAAATCTTTTCGTTAGGCAACTGCATAAAATGAAATCTATACAAACAGAAATATCATGTTTGTTTGCCGCAGTTCCTCTAGCTTTCTCCCTGGAAAATACGAATGTGTAGAGCTGGTGTCTCCATGTGTAACCAAATACTGTTTCCCAGCACAAAATTAAATGTTCCCTGATAAAAAACATTCAAACCAATAAGTCCATTGATAATATCCAGAAAACACAAAAACAGAAGCTGTTGCAATATCTAGGATTGAGTTAGCCAAAACTCAACTGGATATTTCTGTTTTCATCCAGTCATATGCAGACAAAGTGGTGTGGAATTCATATGCAATGGACTGAGTAAATCACGGTAAAATGGTTTTGGAGAAAAGCAAAGTCTTTTCGTTAGGCAAGTGCATGAAATGTCATCTATACAAACAGAAATATCATGTTTGTTTGCCGCAGTTCCTCTAGCTTTCTCCCTAGAAAACACGAATGTGTAGAGCTGGTCTCTCCATGTGGAATCAACTAGTCTTTCCCAGCACAAAATTAAATATTCCTGATAAAAAACATTCAAAATAATAAATCCATTGATAATATCCGGGAAACAGAAACACAGAGCCTATAGCAATATCTGGGATTGAGTTAGCGAAAACACAACCGGATATTTCTGGTTTTATCAAGGCATATCCGGATAAAGAGGTGTGGAATTGGTATGCAGTGGACCGAGAGAATCACAGTAAAAATGGTTTGGAGAAAAGTAAAGTCTTTTTGTTAGGCAAGTGCATGAAATGTCATCTATATAAACAGAAATATCATGTTTGTTTGCCGCAGTTCCTCTAGCTTTCTCCCTAGAAAATACGAATGTGTAGAGCTGGTGTCTCCATGTGGAGTCAACTAGTGTTTCCTAGCACAAAATTAAATGTTCCCTGATAGAAAACATTCAAAAATAAAGTCTGTCAATATTATCTAGAAAACAGTAACAAAGAGGCTGCAGCAATATCTGGAATTGAGTTAGCCAAAACACAACCGCATATTTCTGGTTTCATCCAGTCAAATACGGACAAAGTGGTGTATAATACATATGCAATGGACCAGAAAATCACAGTAAAATGGTTTTGGAGAAAAGCAACGTCTTTTCATTAGGCACTTGCATAAAATTTCAGCTATGCAAACAGAAGTATCATGTTAGTTTGCCGCAGTTCCCCTAGCTTTCTCCCTAGAAAATATGAATGTGTAGAGCTGGTGTCTCCATCTTGAGTCAACTAGAGTTTCCCAGCACAAAATTAAATGTTCCCTGATAAAAAAACATTCAAAACAAAAAGTCCTTTGATAATATGCAGAAAAAGACCTGTTGTCGAGTTAGCCAAAACACAACCAGATATTTCGGGTTTCATTCAGTCATATCTGGAAAAAATGGTGTGGAATTCGATTGCAATGGCCAAGAAAATCACAGTAAAATGGTTTTAGAGAAAAGCAAAGTCTTTTCCTTCGGCTAGTGCATAAAATGTCATGTATACAAACAGAAATATCATGTTTGTTTGCCGCTATTCTTCTAGCTTTCTCCCTAAAAAATATGAATGTTTAGAGCTGGTGTCTCCATGTGGAACCAATTACTGTTTCTACGGTACAAAATTAAATGTTCCAGGATAAAAAAACATTCAACACAAAAAGTCCGTTGATAATATCTGGAAAACACAAACACAGAGGCTGTAGCAATATCTGCGATTGAGTTTGCAAAACACAACCGGATATTACTGGTTTCATCCAGGCAGATCCGGACAATGAGGTGAGGAATTCGTATGCAGTGGACCGAGAAAATCACAGTAAAATGGTTTTGGAGAAAAGCAAATTCTTTTCTTTAGGCAAGTGCATAGAATGTCATGTAAACAAACAGAAATATCATGTTTGTTTGCCGCAGTTCCTCTAGATTTCTCCCTACAAAATATGAATGTGTATCAGGGCCAGTGGCCCTGGCCCGACATGAGATGCAGCAGGCTGAGGCTGTCCCTTATCTAATGCTGTTTCCAAGACTTTTCATCCCATATTCCTGCAGGCAGGATGTGACTTCTGATGAAGGTTTATGATGTTTTTTGCACTATCTGCAGAGCTTGTACCCTGATCATTGCTACTTTGTAAACTTGCTCTGTTCCTGTGCTATGCATGATTGCACACAATGAATGTTATCTGTATGGGGTCTGGGGTATATCTCCTTGTCTTTCTGTGTGTTCGGGGCTGGAGACTGAAGGGTTTCCTTAGGGAGACTGCCTCCAGTCCCTCATCGCTGGGCCCCCTATTTTGGCTTGGAACGTGATGAGGCAATAAACGTGGTGATGAATTGACTGAGTGCTGCGTGTCTCCATGTGGTTTGTCGGGTGGCCTCCGACAGCTGGTGCCGTGACTCGGATTCATCTCATCCACAGGTAAGCCTCTGTAAGAGGGAAGGCTGCGGCGGTAGCAGGCCGTAGGGATTAAAAGGGAGGCAGATAAGCACGAGTAGGGCGTGGCAGACTAGGGCTTGCCCGGGGAGCCTCTCCTATTGCCCATGGGGAATATACAGTCACATCTAAATGTGACAAGGATATAAAGGCCTTGTTAAAAAGCGCCGGGATGCCAGTTGCAGGAGAAAGGAGGGAGCAATTGGCACGTGTAGGACTTAAAAGACAAAAAATTTCTCAGGAGCCCCTCTAAGCCATAACTATGGAATATGCGCATTTAAACGTGTCAAAGTGTCTGGACTACCCATTCTATTTTTGTATTATGTACTAACTCTACCCTTACTATTGATAGGAATGCTTGGGCAGATTATGCGTGGTTGGCTTTAAAAAAATGTAAATCAAAATATGCCACAAATAGTTAAGATTGCACAAACCTACAAAAATGTAACAATTACAGATAGTAAGAGGCTACTATCATTATGGCTAAATGGTTACCCACTGTGTTCCATCCGCTGAAAAATTTGTTGTTTTATCAAAAGGAGATGTTACAAATATTTCATAAAACCCGAATTACTAATTTCAGAGTAATGCAAAATGTTAGCACATTTGTTAATTGGATGTACACCTCAACATGTCTGTTTAACAAGTATCAATGCCTCAGATCTCCATGCCATGGGATTGTCTAGCCAGTTCTCAGGCTGTCTGCAGCAGCTTGAGTTGTTGTATTGGAATGGTACTGTTTTTTATGTCCCTGACATGGGTGCCCAAGAAGCTAATTCTCCCTCAGTTATGTTTCAATTTAACCTTAAAACACATTGAGTATTATTGTGTTTGATTACTAAATGTATGCTTGTATGAAAAATTTGTATTGTATTCTTATAATGTGTTAATTATGTCTACCTCTCAATGCAGCCCTAGGGCCAAATGTAAGGACAAATTTTTGGAATAAAGAGGCTTGTACCTAGGTTCAGCTCTGGTGGACAAGTAACTTTGTTGCCAAATGACCTTCTCCTGCTCCTTGGGAGCCTGGCCAGTTCCTGGGGAGGAGGATAGAGAAATGTTTCTGATAAACAGGTGGGCATGCTTCGTGTCTTGGCTCTCTGGCCAAGATCCGGGACGGGACGCACTGCTTGCCTAAAATCTTGGCAATGAGCCACCCTTGTCCTTGGAGGCTTTAAGAGGGAGCCAGAACAAGCCTCTGCTACTGCTGCTTCATCCCAGGGGAACACACAGTCAAGCTAAATGTTAAACATGCCTGTAATGATTACTAATAATGTCTGATTCTCAGTATGGATTCTTTTCCGGTGCTTTGTAAAGATTGCCTAGTGATGCCCACAACACTATAAATTCTGGTAAACGTAAGTACAATGTAAACATGAATCAATTGACTACTATGACTAAGGTGTTCTGTGACAGTTCCTTTGATAAGGGATTAACAAAATGGATTCACTTAAAAACAGGACATTCAGAACCTGCCGCTCTACAAGGTTTGTCATTACAAAAATTATCAAGGAGGGCTATGCCCAATAAATAAGGGTACTATAAATGTAAACAACAAAAGCATGTACAAAAATTGTCCAAAAGTCAAAAATCAAAATAAGGCTCCTCCTGGGATTTTCCCCCCGTGCTAATTAATGTCACCCCAAAACTGATAAAAAAGGTAATTCACTAAAAAAACAGAGTTCGGGAAAACTGGAAGCAGGGCCAGCCTCAGGCCCTCCCTACAGGGATCAGTGGACTCTCTTGCTATAATATCATTATAGCAATGGAGCCATGTTTATTGCAACATTCTGTTAATCTATACTCCTTTACCATCTTTCCTCTAAATAATTTTAGTGTGCACTACAAGGCTTGCAGCGTATTTCTTGCAGATTTAACTAAAATTAACTAAGTCTGTGCACAGCAGACAGCAGAAAAATAATTTGCTGTCACAAATTGGCAAAGTTGGCAGGATCTGCAAGTATACAAAGCAATGCCTTTCTTTAAAAAGAAAACTGAAGTTGCATATGTAGCCTGTGATGTTCCTGGCTGGAAAGACCCTCAGTTGGCCTCTTTGGCAAAAAAAAATGGGCTCTCTGCTCAGGATTGAGTAAAAATTAAAATGACAAGTTATGGAGTGCACAGCCTCCACAAGTTATTGAGGTTTGCAATCAGTGCCAGTAAAAAAGGGAAATAAACTATAGGCTTTGGGGAGGTGAGGATGGATTTTGTTATCTGCATACTGATGCATGTGTAAGCAATTTAAAAAAAAAGGGGGTACAAAATAAATATAAATTAAAAAATGCTGCCATTTGGAGTCAAACCGCTAGGTGGTAATAAAAAATTATCTAATTTGGCATGTTACGAAATCAGGTAAAACCTGGAAAATGACTGTGGATTACAGAAGGTTTGAGTAAGTTACAAAAGGTGTGAGAAAGTTACAAAATGTTATAAAAAGAAGACATTTTCAGTTATAAAACTATTAGTCTATTTTCTTTGACATAAAATCAAAACCTGATCCTCTGTTAAAGCAATGAGTTAAAGTAATCTATTATGTTCAAGTCTTGATGTCTCTGTTAAATTCTAACTGTTTAAAAATAGCTGTGAAAAGAGCATTGGTGAAATGGAGGGATCCTATCACCAATCAATGGAATGGAGCTGATCTGGTACTGGAATGGGACGTGGGCTCCTAAGGAATGGGTTTTTCGATGCAGCCAATATGCCTTTACATCATTAGCCTCTGATAACTTCTGCAATTGCTCCCTGGGCCATGTGGCCCCGATGCTGACATCTGTATTTACAGCGGCGGGTAGAGCGCGTCAGCAACATGCTTCACCTAAAGACTGTAATGGCAACATCATCCTAATAGTAGAGGACACTGCCCTGGCCATGGCTGTACCAGTAGTAAGTGTTCCTGGACTGGCCTTTGGAAATAACCGTGGACTGTGAAGGCTTGCATATTCAGTGACCAAAACAATTAATCTTACTGCTACTGGACTGTCCACTATAGCCAAAACATTGGATCAAGTTCACTCAGGAGTACTTTTAAACCATGCAGCTAACAATTACTTGATGTTAAAAGATCATATAAGTTGTAAATCTGTAACAGGAAAATGTTGTTTTAACATTACTAACAATGTGCCATATATAGAGTCTGTTATTGATAAACTTAAGAGTAAAATGCAAAACATGTTTATTACTAACCCCCTAACATTTGGAGGGTTTCCATGGATTCATTGGTTATTAATGTTGACTGGACCACTACTGCTTTTCCTACTTGGTATGGGATGTTTTCTGTGTGTTCTGCATTTTATGCTGACTTCGCTACAGTCTGTATGAACTGACATTCATCATTATTTGTAATCACAAATAATTAATATTTGGCTGTATATTTCATCTCTCACCTAATGTTGGGCTGGAATGGTACTCAGAGACGGGTAAGATGCTCAGCATCCTGTACCAACCTAAGACAGGGCTCTAGGCCAAGCTGCCAGAGTTACCAATGACGGGTAAGGACAGAGATGACTGAGGGCAACCTAAGACAGAGGCCATTCTCAATTAAATAAAAAAGTGGGAGATGTAGGCAGCCCATAAACAAGTCATAGACAAGTCAAGGTCAGTCTTGGCTTGTGAAATTCCTAAAAGGAAAAAAGGTCACCTATTGCCATGCTCCAGAAGAATGATCAAACAAGAACGCTCCGAGTGGCAGTGGATCAGCATATCCATTCAGGAATCTTATTACTAAACCAACGGGTCAACGTTCTCCAGGAAGAACTGAATCTTAGATGGGGATGTGGGAAACCCCCTGCTTGGTTCAATCTGTCGTGCTTTGCGCTACTCCATTTCCGTGGCATAACTATACTCGTCTTGCTAGTTTGTCTTGCTCTTAGGTGCCACCTTAAACCATACCTGGAATAGTAATTTCACTGGTTTGCTGCATGAACTATGGCAAGAGATTTGGGTTCTTAACTCAACACAACTGGACACAGATATTTGGTCCCCATTAGAAGTCATCGCTGCAAAACCTCCCCCCCCTGCTATACAGCAGGTGTTGCTTGGTTTCTTGGACCAGTAGCCAGAGATGGGTAAGTGCCTTGAGGGATGGCATGCAACCTAAGACAGCGGAGGGCTGAGACTGCTCATGCAAGTCGACCCTCTGGCAAAGACGGGTAATCTGCCACTCCGCTCAGGGGCGCCTAAGACAGGCGCTGGTCCTAAAGTAAAAAAAGGGGGAGCTGTGGGGAGCTGGCCCCCACAACCTCTGTCTTCTGCCTGCCTGTATACTGATGTGAAGTAATACAACCAAACGTTCCCACCATTCCAATGTGCGCAAACAGAGAGGCTATCAAAAGGACAGTACATACCCTCGAGGACACTCTAAAACAGGGGGCTGCTGTATGTGATATGCTGTAGAAGCCTTGGTCTCCCTCTTCCTAACTGCCTCATTGACCGCTTGCTCCTACACTGTTCTTGGGGTGGACCGGTAGTCAACGGCGGGTAAGCACTTGCAGGTTTCTCTAGCAACCTAAGATAGAGGGCAGGACATGTCTCCTGTATCCTTGATGACGGGTAAGCAGAGTAAGCGTTGCGGGGCACCTAAGACAGGCATGAGTCCACGCCGTTCAGCGTTTAACGCGAGGGACTTGTGGGGGATGGGCCCTCCCCCGCAGCCCTCTGGACAGTGTAGACACTGGTTACCATAAACACCAGGCCATTCTTGTACAAACAAGAAGGGGGAGATGTCGGGGCCAGTGGCCCTGGCCCGACATGAGATGCAGCAGGCTGAGGCTGTCCCTTATCTAATCCTGTTTCCAAGACTTTTCATCCCATATTCCTGCAGGCAGGATGTGACTTCTGATGAAAGTTTATGATGTTCTTTGCACTATCTGCAGAGCTTGTACCCTGATCATTGCTACTTTGTAAACTTGCTCTGTTCCTGTGCTATGCATGATTGCACACAATGAATGTTATCTGTATGGGGTCTGGGGTATATATCCTTGTCTTTCTGTGTGCTCTGGGCTGGAGACTGAAGGGTTTCCTTAGGGAGACTGCCTCCAGTCCCTCAACAACGGGCCCAATACTTTGGCTTGGAATGCGATGAGGCAATAAACATGGTGATGAATTGACTGAGTGCTGCGTGTCTCCATGTGGTTTGTCAGGTGGCCTCCGACAAATGTGTAGAGCTGGTGTCTCCATGTGGAACCAATTACTGTTTCTACGGTACAAAATTAAATGTTCCATGATAAAAAACATTCAACACAAAAAGTCCGTTGATAATATCCGGAAAACACAACCACAGAGTCTGTAGCAATATCTGGGATTGAGTTAGCCAAAACAAAACCGGATATTTCTGCTTTCATAAAGTCATATCCGGACAAAGTGGTGTGGAATTCATATGCAATGGACCGAGGTAGTCACAGTAAAAATGGTTTTGGAGAAAAGCAATGTCTTTTCCTTCGGCAAGTGCACAAAATGTCATCTATAGAAACAGAAATATCATGATTGTTTGCCGCAGTGCCTCTAGCTTCCTCCCTTGAAAATATGAATGTGTAGAGCTGGTGTCTCCATGTGGAGTCAACTAGTGTTTCTAGGGTACAAAATGAAACGTCCCCAGATAAATACACTCAAAAAATAAAGTCCATTCAGAATATCCAGAAAACACAAACACAGAGGCTGTCACAATATCTGGGATTGAGTTAGCCAAAACACAACCGGATATTTCTGGTTTCATCCAGGCATATCTGTACAAAGTGTTGTGTAATTCATATACAATGGACCAAGAAAATCACAGTAAAAATGCTTTTGGAGAAAAGCAAAGTCTTTTCCTTGGGCTAGTGCATAAAATGTCATCTATACAAACAGAAATATCATGTTTCTTTGCCGCAGTTCCTCTAGCTTCCTCCTTAGAAAATACGAATGTGTAGAGCTGGTGTCTCCATGTGGAAACAATTAGTGTTTCCAAGCGCTAAGTTAAATGTTCTCTGATAAAAAACATTCAAAACAATAAAGTCCATTAATAATATCCAGAACACACCAACAAAGAGGCTGTTGCAACATATGGATTGAGTTAGACAAAACACAACCGGATATTTCTGGTTTCATCTAGTCGTATCCTGACAAAGTGTTGTGAAATTCATATACAATGGACACAGACAATCACAGTAAAAATGGTTTTGGAGAAAAGCAAAGTCTTTTCGTTAGGCAAGTGCATAAAATGTCATCTATACAAACAGAAATATCATGTTTGTTTGGACAGTTCCTCTAGCTTTCTCGCTAGAAAATACGAATGTGTAGAGCTGGTGTCTCCATGTGGATCCAATTAGTGTTTCAAGCAAAAAATTAAATGTTCACTGATAAAAAGCATTCTAAACGATAAAGACCATCGATAATATCCAGAAAACACAAACACAGAGGCTGTCGCAATATCTGGGATTGAGTTAGACAAAACACAAGCGATTATTTCTGGTTTCATCCAGTCATGTCTGGACAAAGTGGTGTGGAATTCGTATGCAATCCACTGAGAAAATCACTGTAAAAATGGTTTTGAGAAAAGGAAAGTCTTTTCATTAGGAAAGTGCTTAAAATGTCACCTATACAAACAGAAATATCATGTTTGTTTGCCACAGTTCCTCTTGCTTTCTCCCTAGAAAATAAGAATGTGTAGAGCTGCTTTCTCTATGTTGAACCAACTATTGTTTCCCAGAACAACATTAAATGTTCCCTGATAAAAAACGTTCAGAACGATAAAGACCATCGATAATATCCAGAAAACACAAATACTGAGGCTGTCACAATATGTGGGATTGAGTTAGCCAAAACACAACCGGATATTTCTGGTTTCA